>NW_014040536.1:190177-207648 GCF_001186125.1 Sphaeroforma arctica JP610
TTCACAGATTCTTGCACATTATATTTTATTGTACTCGTTATCAATATATGTGTTCGACACACCATGCTTTCGACAGGTGTACCTCAACATTGAGATCGAGGGTCGTGATGATTTTTCACTGTACATCTGCCATACATCTTTTACAAGTCATAGCACTGGCGATCTAACAGTTATTTATGTCTGATCATTGACAATTTTGCCATTTGTATGCAATGTTTTGCACTTTTGACAATAGTAAAGTATACTAAGTGGTTCGAATTATGTATATCCATGTACCTAGGGGGGTATTCACTTTTAAATGATACGGTATAAATATGTCTGGATCAAAATCTTCAGATTCACTTGTGCATTTCTAAAGACGAATTGGATTCTATTTTATGCCATCAAACAGATACAACCTTGTTCAAATCTCAAAGAGTCGCTGAGAAGGAGGAAACCCTTCCAGAGACTCCCAAAGTCCCTGTCACGATACCCTTTGCGCTGGTGAAGGACTATTGGGAATTGGCACGAGCAGCCGATCAGTATGAGGGACGTTTGTTTGAGCTTTTGCTCGGAAGTGAGATATACGAGACACCTTACGTTCCACCGCCCAAGGTGTGTAGACAGTTATTAAGATTCCGCTAGCGGTCAGTATTTGTACTTACATATCTGATATGGCTATACTCACTCAAATATGTGTTACGATAAATATAATATCTATCAGTATCATGCTTCGACTCGTTGACATAACACACCACTATACACATGTTTGTGCAGTGTCCAGAACTTGTGCACAGGTTGAAACGGCTCGAAATCATGTCACAAGAAGCAGAGTACAGGCGGATGACCAGAAATGTAGACACTTCTCGAATCCGAAAAGATGCGCAAACGGACGCTCGTGAGCTGAAGGTAAAAAACATTTAGTCTTACATATTTGTTTAGTAATTCTAGGCGTAGTATCCGAGATTGATGTTAATTCGTCGTATACGCCCATGATATCGGTTCCCAATAGCACAATCGGTTTCTGCATGGTGAATAGTTATCTCGTACAGCTTGAGACCAACAACGGTGCAACCAGATTTATACTATTTTATGTGATGTACGTTATTGTGATATGGTGTATCATAGTGTTGTTGTACATCGCTGTAATTCTAAGCCAATAGGATTTTCACAGTATGAATTTAAGCTATTGTGAGATCTTGGTATGGATACGAGCTTATCAATATATACACACGGACAGCACGAGATGATTTCTCGTACATTTGGCAATACACACACACAATGTATGTATGTAGGTATGTATGTATGTTTTTATGGTCATATTCCTCGAAATCACAGGGACAGTTAGTCGCAACTTACAGGACACAGACTCACAGTCGGACAGGACATACTCTGTACGAAATATTTTGTCTTGTGGTTATGAGGATCTTATATAATGCTCTACATTGACTATCCAACTACTAGTGATACACAGTCTGCCGTGTTCTGCTTGAATCTCTCCCTCTATACCTAGACTATTCACGCAGGTATATACTAAGTGCATAATATATGTTTTGTATGTATGTATGTATGTATGTATGGATGTATGTATGTATGTATGTATGTATGTAGGTATGTATGTATGTATGTATGTATGTATGTATGTATGTATGTTTGTATGTGTGTATGTGTGTATGTATGTATGTATGTATGTATGTATGTATATATGTGTGCCGATGTTTGTGCAGTGGTGAACTACTTGATATGCTATACTCTAATCGAGCTGCGAATAAAAGTATGCTGCCTTGTTAATACATGTTTGACGTCTAGTTCAGCTCAGTGGGATTGTTCTACCTCCAAGTGGGTGTCTACCGTATGAGCAAAATTTGCGCTCAGGTTCTATACCGATATCAATACCTGCTTATAACTTCTTGTACACTACAATTTATCCATAGGGTGTGAAGCAACAGTTCTTCATGCTTGTCAACGTGGTGCTATCGGCCGGAGGTGTTTATCTCGCTGCGTACTACGCACTTTACAACCAACTCAGCTACGGACCTGTAAGTACCACTACACCTGAGACACAGATACGTGCACAGAATTTTTTCTTCGCTGAATGATATGTACTCGACAGAATGATCAACCGTTGACAACATACATATAACGCTAAATCTAATTTCCGCTCAGTTGCTAGAACATCCGCGCTGTACGAAAGTAGCACTACCTATGCCACCCTTGAGGTTTGCTGCTTTAAATCCTTCAGGATTGTCGATATTCTCATGCAATGGCAATCGTATCGACCTTTTTTCCAGTGACTAATTCTACTGAATTTGCCTCAATACTTTGTGCGCTTTCCTGCAGCGTGTGGGTGTCTCAACATTGGCTATGGTCGTCGCCGTGGTAGCTGAAATTTGGCTGTTCCTGAAGGGCGAAATCTTCTACAACAATTTCGAGAAGCCTTCAAAAGATCGGGAAGAGAAGAAACGTGTGGACGCAATGGTTAGTAGTGCGATGGGAAACTCTGAAAAGACTAGCGCGATGAGGAATAGTACCGAAAGTACTGTGCTTGCAGAAGAGAGCAAAAAAGAAAGTTAAGTCACGGATATAAATGCACGGCACCGTTCAATAAAAAGTCAAGCAGAACTGAGGTACCATTGAGTAGCAAATGCAAAAGGTGGACGGTAGTACCACCGAGATAAAAATCTACGTCATTCTCGACACGTTTAGTAATACGGTTGCTACTACTAAGAGACTTCAGAGCTAGATTTTACTTTGAAAAACAAGAAGTACACTCATTTCTACGCTATGTGCGGAGTCTCAAGTGTCAAAGTAAAAGTTTAAACACACATGTTTCTGCTACTACATTTGAGTAACAAAGCCTGTTCATTTATACTCGTTGCGCATTGTGCCCGAGATGGACTCTCTAGCTGTACGGTCGGGTTGGCGGGAGTGTCTGTAAACCTGACGTAATCTTGTGCGCACGTTGTCATTGCGCGATAGAAAAGCAAAGGCGCAAGTCCTTAGCTTAGAAATCCGTGTCTAGCTTGACTAGTTTCTATATATTATGCTTCAAGTAGTCTGTTGTTCGCGTATACGCCCTCAGATATTCGATACACACGGATGTTGACTGAAATACAATATGGGCTAACGTCCAGACCACAGTTGCGTCATCGACGCTGAACGGATTGCTATTGGTTGCCGTCTTTCCATTTGATCGATAGCACAGCATGGTCTAGCAAATGCATTGCAGTGCGTTCTGCTCATCTGCAGTTGTAATGGCCAGGCATGTCAGCATTCATCGAATAGCGTACTACAATAACAGTAGCGTCTGGTGCATTTGACGTGAAGCACTATGGCACACTCAACCGACAAGTCTGGTACAATACACAAGCACAACGCACCCTCGCCAACATCTGCACAGCACTACATCTGCATGCAACCGTGCGACGTGATGTTTTCTAGCGTAGACATCTTCAGCTGACGAGGGCATAGTATACAACAATGGTCACAACTGGCAATGATATATAAGTCGCACTCTAGCCCACGATGTAAGCCAACATATGCCGTACATGACCCCACGGGACTGGCAGCGGCAATACTTATACAGCTTCCATCGAGGTCTCGTACATCTAGTTCTTTATCCCTTGGATTCCTAATCTATAGCAGTGCTAATTCGCTAGCGCGAGTCCACCGAATCAATCGACCACAGGTGGCCCAATTTGCAGAGCAGGTCTACACCTATTCTCAGAGCATGGCGTATCCTTGAGTCCGCTCACAGATCTTCTTAGACAGACAGGGCTGTACTGATTTAGAGGTTTGCGATATATTCCGCGCTGTACTGAAAGTCCAAGCGGTGATTTTCCTTTGGTGAGCATTTTCGGAATAGAAGGTCCGTCCCTTCTTACTGCGACTAGTAGCGCCTGCCAGATTAATACCTCAGGCTCAGATCGGCGGGCAACAGCAGCTACCTCTCAGTCTATATGTATTATCAGTGATCTGCGCCTGCACTCTTCAACAATCGAAATATACTCAGACCTGCTGGTTGTCTACGGTTTGATTGATTGCGAAGTGGTTCTTACGCGTGCCGCTGTCTCAGATGGATTAGACTGTGGGCCTGTAACTAATGTCGACGAGGGCTATGCTCGCGGATGTGGTCATTCTCGGGCGTGTGGTCTCAGAGTAGTGCGTCGTCAGCTCGCGAACGGCTTGAAAGGTGAGTTCTTTAACTAAATGTACTCTACTTGCAGATAGACTCATCCACGAAGCTGCAGTATCAGAGTGGTGTGACTACGGGTGGTGTACCCAAACGCCATATAACACGTCTGCGCCGCTCTCACAAGCCAGCTCACTCTGTTTGCGTATGCAAATGAACCATACAATCAGGACGTATCGCCTGACGCTACTGCATGCCACCAGCAGAGAATGTGGCGGGCGCTATATGCGGGCGTTGAAGGACGCTGCCATTCCGCTGCGTTATGACACGGTAGCATATTACGACGACAATAGCAGAGCTTACCATTCTCGATGTTAGGACATTCCTCATCTATCCGCCAGCACCTTTCCAAGTCGGGTTCATTGCTCCGTTGCGTGCTAGCCGTAGTAGACACTGTATATCAACGTGGGTTTAGCCATGGCATTGGTGTTGGTTGCCGTTTACAGAGGACGACACCCGCCGTGACCATAGCCGGTACTAGCGTCTAGCGTTAGCGGTCAGCTTTGCTACTACCGAATTCCGAACAATCACATACAGTGTGCATTTATAATCAGCAGCAGCTATTGTCATGTTCGCAACTCACATTGTGCCTTGAGCGCTAAAGTACCTTATCAAGATGGAACCAGTCCTCTTCATGCTTGTGGGTAATCTACTTGTCCGTAGCGCTCGGCTATAAAACAAGTTCACACCTAGTGACAGCACTGTCGCAAGCTTCCACATTGCCACCCACAAAGCACGTCGAATTGTCACTCAGTGGGTATTCGGTGTATGGAAAAGTCGACGGCAAACACAATTGAACATTGTCCATGACTGTGACATTCCCTGACAACAGATTGCCAAAATCTAGGTTCTGCAGAACCGTGTTCCCGGTCACTACCACTGAACCGTTGCCCTAAGGAACAGAGAGAAGAATCAAATTGGTGAGTTTCAAACCATAGAGCTGAAAAGTGTGTAGGATTGTGGGTAGATGCAAGCTTACGGAAAGTAGAAAGCTACAACCGATCGATGAAGTTGTTAAGCGAACAATGTGGGGTTTAGATAGAGATAGGAAAGTTTCGGCGAGCTTTAGACATTGACAGCTATGATGTACATGATATATGTCCACCTTCACAACACAATAACGAAACACGAGACTTAAACGAAATTGCTTGATTAGGAAGCTCGTACATGCTTGCATTCACCCCCGACGACAGAGAGATGAGTCACGCTATTGTCTCTCAAATAACTACATGTTAGACGTATAGTCGCCACAGAATAGACCTCAACTAACATACCAAGTGATCGGGTGAGATGTGATACTGGACGAGATAGTGCAAGCGACAAATTTGTCCGTTAAAAATGGGACTACATGCGCACACACGCATAGACACATTTGTGCTTGCGGCCAATGCGGTCCATGTACTATTAGAATTGTTCGTGTGTCCTCAGAGCACCCGTTAATATATGCAAACTAACGATCTCTAAAGCAATAAAATCGTCTCAGATCGCATCATATTAAAAATGCACACACAATCACATGTCCGGTTTCTGCACGTTGTAACTCGTCGGGACTATAAATTATAACCTGATGGGTACAAAATTTCGTTCCTCCATTCAAGTCTCATTACTTCTCTAGTGATAGTATGTGCACAAAGGTGTTCACCGATTTTAAGACAGGGAATGGGGAAAACGATATACGTACATCACAATCGGTCATATCCGGTCTAGGTACTTCGCTGACAAGCATCAGAACGAGTGGGACAGATTCATATGAGATATACTGCATAAACTTACGTTCTCCAGAGACGGGAAGGAGATATTGGTGAGCGCCATATTATCGTTAATCCGATGATTCTGTGCTATCACACTCAAATTCGGTGCGGAAACGGACACCAAGCTCAGACTGTCGCCAACTAAAAAGTACGACGAGTACAGGTCCAGAACCACATCGCCGTACACGAAGATAGCCCAGAACACGCCACTGGACTGTATGCCGGCTTCCATCTCCGTCAACGCAGGGAAGTTCAATTCCTGCAACCGCGGGTTAAGGAAGAACACCACCGCCGACGACGACTGCAGCAGTGGCATCTGCACCGACAACAGGTTGTTGTTGGAGAACATCCCGATGGACCCCTCTGTCCAGTTGGGCAAGTCGATGGACACTATGTCGCACCGATCGATCACAATGGAGTTGATAGTGGACATCAGGAGCGTCAGGTTTGCGATACCGGCTGTGTCCTCGAGTACAATGCTGTTGATAGACTGTGAGGGAGATACACCAGGAAAGGGTAAGCGGTTGACAAGGAAAATGTCAATGTTTAGAGATGAAAGATGTATGAGCGGCTTTAGGGTTTCGCATGAGCAATTTTCGGATTTTTGCATCAGCGGTTTTAGTGGTTTTTTCATGTGCGGTTTTAGGAGATTTGCATGAGCAGATTTAAATCAAGTATAGGCACTCGGTAAGTGACGTTCCGCATATCGCCTCTGACTTCGAGTACAATGCTGTTGATTATAGGACTTGCGGTCCGAGAGGGTTAAAATTTGACGTGTTACATATGGATAAATGTTATGTTAGATATACGAGGGATGAGGATATGTTAACATATGCGCTTTAATTGCGACCCTCGATACATTTTCCGATGAACACTTACGATAATTGCCTGTGAAGATATGTATGGCATTAAACTTGGAACAAAGCACTGATGGGAAAATTTTCTACAGGCTGCCTGAGCTACAAGTTATAGTACAGTAACAATTTGCAACACGCCATTGATATTGAGCCGACTAGAGCTCTTCTCGTAAATGTCATATATTGTCGTCATGAATACCAAAATGACTATCTAGCACAGTTCGAAGAGTAATTGCTCCATTTATCCGCTTCGCTGAGCTGAAATATTGTGGATCACGTCGATTTTGAAAGTACAAGAGCAGTAAACACTATATTTAATCGTTCGCATCTATTAGCTGGATGCATGTCCCAACTAACACACCACGTTCGCAATTCGCTAGGACAAGGAAAATGAGACAAGGAAAATGCAACATACTTCCAACAGTTCCAGTCCTTCGAGCGTGAAATTGCCATTCTGCTGGACCTTGATGTTATTCAATATAGTCATTTCGGGGAAGCGTAGTATGATGTGCTGGATGTTATTGTTTATCTCCAGCGACTGTGAGAAAAGAACAGACATCTGATGAACTATGTTGCAAGCTAAAAAAAATTCAACGAAACAACCATAAGCGTAGAAGATAGCATTGCCTAGCAGCACTTGAACAATGAAGAACCGAGGAACTTGCACCTAAGTTAAATAAATAACTGAAGAACTGACACCTAAGTGAAGCAAAAGAACTGAAGAACTGACACCTAAGTGAAACAAAAGATCGGAAGGACTGACACCTAAGTGAAACACAAGAACTGAAGAACTGACACCAAAGTGAAACACATCTGGGGATGAAAAGAAGCACATGCATCTGCAAAGTCTTACATCGATTCTCTCCATTGCCATGAACTCATATGCGGCAGAGGCCACGTACGAATCACTGAGGAGGAAGAGGGATATATTCAAAAATCAGTATAAATGAGCGGATCGAAAAACAAATAAAGAATCAGAGCGATATTTGATGATGCCGTATACGATGCCAATTCATACATAATTTTAATATGACACCAGCACCGATTACAAAGATACAAGGAAACAGAAAGGGAGATATGCCAAGAATTTGCATATAAGAAAGGAATAAATTTCAAAGAGAAAAAGCAATCCTGTTCGGCATGCTTGGTTTCTTCTCACACTACCTACAGCTCTGTCGACGAAATCAGATGGTCTTATTTTGGAGTCTAGACTGGTTTGTAATTAAAAATTTCTTCGTGTGTGTGTGTGTGTGTGTGAGTGGGGAGGGGTTGGTGAAGTATGGCCGTCAATGTGTTATGCGCGGTGTATGGGACTGGTATGCAGGACTGGTATGCAACTATATACAGTAGCTCCAATCATCATACTAATTATGATGAACCACCTACCATATTTGCAAATTGCGAACAGTTGTTAACCTGGGGAACTCAATCTTGGACGACACCACCATCCCGCATAGAACCCCATCTGTCACCGTTTCTAGATTATCCATAATTATATGGCTGAAGAAGTACAGTCTGTGCACATAAAAAAATTGGGATACAAAAATTGAATGTGATTTCCGTTACTCGGTAGGTAATAGAGCACCGACTTGCAAATCTCCAATGGATAAACAAACTATTTAAAAATGTTCTCTAATAGCCTACGCTGGTTCAACACCATTTGCTGGTGCTGGCATGCATGCGAACGAAATAAATGCCCGGAAATTCACTAAAAGTCTCATATAACGCACTAAATTAACCATGTAAAACGCCGACACAATTGCAGCACATACAAAGGTACATACCGCTGAAAATTCATACTCAAAGCCGTCGTCAGCGATCGCAAGTTGAGTGTGATATTCCTAGGAAAGGTGATTTGATTTATACCACCATTTCGCTCGAAGTCCTGTAGTTCAAGGAAGAGTACATCGTATTCTTCCGGCGTGAAGACCTTAGGGTTGATCACATCGGTAGCGATTTCACTGTTAATGTCTGTGATGTACAGCTGTAGGTGAAGGTAAAGCATACCACAGTAAATTGTCGACACCACTAACAAAACCCACCCGATACTTGATGGAGATATGCAGCATACATTAGAAGTGCGGAAAAAGCTACTCGCAAGTTGTCGGTGAACAAGATGTTCTTGAAGACCTAGACACTCCTGTCACATCATGCTACAACAATTAAATACCGCAGCAAATCATGCCTTTATGAAACAACCGCTACTAGAGAACCAGACAGTGGCCGTACACTCCATATCAAGCAAATACATGCTGTGAAATGTTGCGCATTTCACGAACACAATTTGAAGCCAAGGTACATTTTTCTCACCAGTGATAACAACAGAAAACTAACCAAATAAGTATAGCCGTACAATTGTAAGCAAACAAGCACACAACAATCGTATACGCACACCATAAAGATGGTCCTTAGAAACGGGGCAATGATATGATAAAACATAAAGCAACCAAGTGCAGAGACGGTCATCAGTAACGAGGCACTGAATCCGCTGTGATATATGATTAACAAACATAAACAACCAAATACAGCCTGCACCTTGAAGTGAAGTAAGTACACACAACAATCTTTTGCGCATACCACAAGACGCGTTCTGCGACATCGGGGCAATAATGAACAAATGAAACCACATAGAACCGAATTTAGCTATTCATTGCATTGAAGAACGCGCACACACCGACCATTCAAGCATACCACGGAGACGTTCTCCAGCAACGGTACACTGATTTCGCCTACGATAATGGAGTTGGCCACCTCGAAAGTGACAAACTTGGTGGCACTCGGGAAAGTTAAACCCGTGAACGAGCAGTCAGCAATGACGATGGTAGTCGCAGACAACAGGACAGGGAATGTGAGATTTTGCAGCGACCTCAAACCGGCAATCCTTATATACTCGCTGGGAAATGCAGGGAAAATGTATAATGGAGGGTCATTGGAATAGTCAGGGAGTGCAGTGGAAAGTACATGAATGACAACGGCATAAGGTATGCGAGGTTCTAAAGAAATCTCAACCTGTCGATCTTTATATAGTCTCCTAGAAATTAGCTTGTGCGTACAGTGGAGGAAACATTCAAAGGGTCGGGATACGCAGGACGTAGGCGGGTGTGTCGTGGAAAAGTATGCAAATGAATCGATGAACGTTGCGGACAGCTTAGGCAATGCAAAGTTCTGTAGCGGAACCAGCCTATCAACCTTGTTATATTTAATGCAGCATGGGAATGTAGTGCGGACACCATGGGAATAGTCAGGGTTGATTGCAGGTGGGTGTATATTAAAAAGTACCCGATTCGTCTACTGTGTGGGTGTTGTGGAGGATCTTAGGATTAGACAGGGTATTGTGAAGTGGACAAGTATGAGAAGCATGTACGTGAAGCTGCATAGCCGGATGGCGACAGCCACAACAGACATATATATGAGTGTGTGTGTATGTGTGTGTGTGTGTGATCTATTTATATTCATAATTATATAATATTTGGACTGTACAACAGTATATACCTAGGCTTTCCTTAATAAAAATTCAAATGCGACGACAAAGGGAATGTTAAATCACCTACGATTGATCATATACTATGCAACACTCAAATAGTTTATGTACAAGTAACACTACGATAAAAGCCCGCCTCTCAGAGCAAACGAGGACGAGAGAATGCTGACAAACAGAACACAAAACACTACACTTTCCATTTGCGGGTGAAATCAGGTTTACGTCTATCGCTATCTACATATCAAATGCTAGAAGTTATCACGCGTTCCAATTCACCAACCGCGATATCAAAATTGTATTCATATGCACGCGAGTTGCGAAATGGCAAGCAAAAAAGGGTACATCCGAACGGAAGGTCAAACAAAAAGTCTTGCTTAAGACAACAGCCCACACCACGCTCACACGTGTAGGCCATCATGGGAAGGTCTATTTCAGTGATATAATGAAGGTCACACAAAATGTCTTGCTTACGAGAACAGCCCACACCCTGCACATACGTGTAGGCCAATATGGGAAAGTCTATATCCGTAATAAAATGCATATCGCTGTCGTGGCATCGATTGTTGTCCATGATGATGTTCAACGAAGCATTGCTCAGATTGGGGAAGGAGAAACTCGTGGGTGCCAGCAGGCCACTGCACTCTATCGTGAGGTTGACTATTGACTTCGCAATCGTCAATGTGCTGTGATGTATTAGAGTGCGCGCGGTTCAGGGATTGCATATAGTATATTAAGGTCAATATACATCGCATTGCAAATCAGAATCTCAAATGGGGGCAAGTGATTGTATATGATATGAATGCATAAGGTTTACAGGACTCAAGAAAATACAGCAGTTATAGGAATGACGTCACCACGGTTTCGAAACGCACTCATAAGACAAATATATGAATATCGAACAGTACAGATTGGATATGTCCGCACGCCTTGAAATCTCGACTGAGGACAACTTGTGATCGGCTTCTCACTGAAGTCTAAACAGGCACCTCACCATACTAGTAAGCCCCATATTTGACTACAAGTCTGAAGCTGTTGATGCTTACGATAATATGCGGTGATACAAAAACTACGAGAAATTAATATGTAGGCCTATAAATTTTGTTCCGAACTATTGCATCACATAGATTGTCCTTAACCAGCATAATAGCTACACAAAGCATTCATACCCCACGCCGTTGAAGTTGCTGAAGGTGACCTCTGCGAAGTGGTTACAGCCTTTAGCATTGACTTTATGTAGCTCCGCTTCGTTGGTAATTATCTTCGTCGTAAAATTGAGGCATGGGTCCGGGGCATCGGTTTGAAGCAGAACCCTAATGATTTACATACCGCACAAAAAAAAGAAGAGGGCTGAGATCTCGCAATGTTTCAGGGTTTATGGCGTATGCCTTAAAGTGGTTTAGAGTTCCAGGTCACGCTTGTATGCGAGTAATCTATTTTGATTTGGGTAGAGTGCTGGCACATACTTTTGTGTTATAAAATTTAATTGGTAATCACATAGAACTTAAAAAACCAAAACATTATGCGTACTTCCGCGCTATAAAATTTGATTGGGAATCAGAAAGAACTTGGGAAAAAAATCTATAAAGACACACTGTCCCAATATTCTAGTAGAGATAGCCACAGGGTTGA
The DNA here is from genome assembly GCF_001186125.1 of Sphaeroforma arctica JP610. Classification (NCBI taxonomy): domain Eukaryota; class Ichthyosporea; order Ichthyophonida; genus Sphaeroforma; species Sphaeroforma arctica. Next base: position 202,067 of record NW_014040536.1, read on the forward strand.
TACAAACACCACAAATACCGGCAAAACATGGTACAAAAAGTGAGCCTACGACATATACTCGAAACAACCAAAACATTGCCAGTAAGGAAGCCATATCACTCCCAAGGATAGTATAATGACCATCGTAATTAAAGACAACGGAATAAGATTTGATATGCGAGATCCATTCTGACAGAACTAGAAGGATGCGACGACTTCTCCATCTAAGAGAATTTACACTGCTTCAAACAAAACAAGTGCGATGATATGGTCAATTCCGGTAAGGCAAGCACTTACACTAGATAGCAACAACGGACATAGGAAACGGACAACATCAAACTACCAGGCGAACAATGAACCTATTCACAACTACAGTCAGCATAACCAAACAATATGAACGTCTCAGGAAGCAACTAACCCGGCTGCCACTGCAGGTAGCAACACCAGGTGACAGCAACCGACTAAGAACGCAACTTACACAATCACAACTATAGCCAGCAATACCAGTGTGACTATAAACAGTGCCACTGCGATAAGGTAACGGACGCGGTTCCGTTTGTACCGCTCCTCTAATTTGGCCATGGCCATTTGCAGCGCGGTCAGGTCCAGATTGGAATCACTGTCCTCCAGCTCCACAACCGGGTTCTCTGTTACGGTGGTAGAGCACGAATCAATTAAAAATCAGCACCTTTGCATAGACCCTTGACTGATATGTGTGAGCGCATTGGACGTGATATTCGTGAGCTTTGCACCCTGACTCAAAATACACGAAGTAGCCGACCGTGAGGTCAATGACAGACGTACAAATGCTAAGATGCGCGAGCTCCCACCAACGGCACACTTGGTGCAGAACGAAAGTGGATCAAATAACGATACCTATGCGTGACCTACTATATGATTGGCAACAGAAAAATCTTCTCAGAACATTGGGGAACAATCTTGCCACAACATTCCGAAACAAATTTAGGCGATACACAAAACTGTCGATCTATACCATCGATGTGGGCAATGAGAAGATCAGTGGAACCGAACATTTATATATGCATTGCAGTACCAGACCAAGACAATATTGCTCCCCACTGGTGGGTGGCAAAGATGCTAGAGATAGTTAAATTTTATAAAGTACGAATCAACTGATCAATACATTTTTGCGATTATTTTATTGTGCGATCAATCACACAAACATCTACACTTCAGCTGTTGCACATACTCTTTAGAATCTCAATATAACGATCACGCTGGCTTTCATCTCTCTGCATCAGCTGCCGAATATGGTAGTAAAAATAGATATCAGTGTGCAATTGTATACAGTTATGCATTCAAAAATGGAGGACAGCAAAACAGATGACAAAAAAAACCCCCACGTCGTACTTCCGCGCATCCATCACTATTGCAAACACAGACAAGACCGTAGACGAATCCTGTGAGAATCCGTTGCAAATATATATAGTAGAAGTGACCGACAAAACGGAATATGTACTATCATGATTTAGCAAGTACAGAAATTCTGAATTGTACGACAACCATCATCATGAGAATGAACGGCACTATTGAAATCGATAAGAAAGTGCACGCAACGATTGATCTGCAGCTATAAATCTCAATCCAATTATTACCTAATACATACATACATATATATATATATATATATATATACGTTATATATATATAAATATATATATATATATATATACATATATATATATATACTATGTATATATACATACATACATACGCACAAACAAATATATATATATATATGTATGTAAATTTATATATATATGTATAGTTATATATATATATATATATATGTATATATATATATATATATGTGTGTGTCTGTCTATCTGTGAACAAACACACGTACACAAACACACAATTACATACATATATGATATAATAACACACACAAACACACACACACACACACACACAATATATATATATATATATAATTATATACATATAATATATACATATATATATATATATATATATACATATTTAAATATTTATGTATATATTTATATATATATATATATATTTATATAAATCTATAATATACATACATACATATATATATATATATATATAGATGTATGAGTACACACACATACACACATACACAAAGATACACGCAGACACACACACATATACACAAAGATACACGCAGACACACACACACCTATATATATATATATATTATATACACACAAACATATATATATACAGAATAAGAATAAGAATGATATTGACAATAATTACATATATCGATATATATATATATATATATATATATAAACAAGTCGAGCGCTCGCGTGTACTTTTGAAAGTGTCATTTGTACTTCAAAACTCACCTCAGTTTTGAAATGTTCGAACCAGGGTCCTTTTGGGATACCCGTCTCGTGTTGACTTGAGGGTGTTATACTAGTCCCGTCATCTGTGAGAGCCCTTGAGTCTTTGGAAGTGACCAGGCGCTTTAGAAGTGACATTGCGCCTTTCCTAGCCGTGTTGATAGGTGTTCCTGGTTCGGTGTGGGCTTGCTCGAGTTGGTTGCTTATAATGTCTCCTAAAGAATTCAACTGCGCCATCGAATCCGCAAGCAGTTGTTTACTCATACCTCTCCTTGACCGATCCGAATGCAGAATCAACTGCACGCGCAGTCAAATACCGGGGATTGGATGGGAGATCTATGGGCGTATGGATGTTTTTATGATGCTGTTTTACATGGTAACATATCAATGCATATTTTAATATATTTTTATAGGCAATGCAAGTCGCAAGTGTCCTATTAGTTACCTGGGAGTTAGACTGCCTCAACACAACATCAACTAAGGCATCATGTCTTCTCTCGCTACTACTAGTAAAGACAGATGAAGCATAGCCTTCCAGATAAAGATCGATATGAAATTAATGCACGTTTCTATTTTATATATTTGGAGCGCGGCCAAACTTAAAATATAAAGATTTTCCCACAAATTTTTGTGTGAGCTCTCTCGCTCTCTCTGAGAGAAAGGGAGAGTAGAAGAGTATTTAGAGAGAGCCCATTCACTCAAGGCTTGATCAAGCAGCGGGGCGATCAATATTAGCTTTCTCTCTCTGTCGCTCTGTCCTCTACGCTAGAGAGAGAACGCTTCGTTATGACATCATCCCTCATGGCAATTCTGATGGGGGGACGGTCATGGGTAGTGTATGAGCCGTATTATCACAGTATGTGACGAATGCACTCAGCACTGTTTGTTCCAAATACACAAGTACAGTATATAGTAATTGCATGCAGCTCCGCAAGCCTACAGATGTAGAGCTGTCTGAACTTTTGATCCCGCAGTCTTTCAGTAAGACAAATGGATTCACTTTGTTTGACTTCAAGTGCAATTCAAAGCTCTTCGCTTGTTATATAATGTACCACCGCTATTTGCTTACATGCGTATCGTCTCTACCTCTGCATTCAATTATACAGTCTAGAGCAAGAAACTTCCTTCTGTCAGATACCTTTGTTGGGCAAATATCTTCTCACTCTCAAATGCCATTAAGTGTTTCGAGGAATATGTCGCTTTCTCTCAGATTCTTGGCTTGCGCCAGACTGAGTATGAACTTGAGCGGCAATTTCTCTCGATCTTGAAGGCTCGCAGCGTTTACACTACCTTTGTGGGCAAGCAAAATTTTCGATGTTAGCGACTATTCAACCTGAACCAGTTGCCGTTTAGAGCGAACCAGCTACAAATTCATGCAATATTTATCAAATCTTAATGGTGGTCTATTTCGTTCGCCATGCACTCATCTATACGGAGGGCACAACTGCACAACTGCACAACTTGAGTATGTATGAACAAGCCAAAAGTAGAGTGTATCATCCTGTCTGTATTGTGTGAGGGTATGTATAAATTCCAACTGTGAATCTTCCTCGGATAAAGACTCACCAAGGTAAAAGTAGGGCTGTGCTGGTGGCCTGCAGAAGACGTGCACCTCGGCTTTGGTTCGATCTGTGAGGACAAATGCATATTAAATGTGAACCACGTTTGTCAAAAAATAGACTTCACGCACAGAATCACGCCGTAGGTTTTCAATATATATATGTCTATATGTATGGACATACATTGATAAAAATGTTCATCAATATGATTATATATATATATATATATATATCAAATAAATTAGTATATTGCCGTAGCACTAGGATTGCATCAACATGGTGGTGTTTACCTGCGCACTTCTCATGTCCACAATCGGTGAAATCCCCGGGAGCCAGCGAACGCAGTAGTCTACATATAACAGGTGATTCGACTGTCTGGCGGGATTGCGCGTACCATATCAATTTCGCATAATTTTCTTGGAAAGTATTTTGATAGCTCTGCGAGAAAATAAATAAAAAAATGCGCGCAGGAATATATGAATGCACAATGGTGAACAAGACGACAAGAGACAACATGCGTGAGACGATACCCACAAACAAGAGAAGGGAGCCCAGGCGCAGACTGACTCGGGGTTATAGCTGATACACATACGCTGTCGAGGTTGATGAAGAGCACAATAGCATTTCTCCACTCCTGTATACCACTCATCTTGTTGTATACGGGTCGTTTGGGCGAGGCCAATGCCTCCATGACCGCTCGTTTCATAGCACCTCCTTCGATAACTTCAGGGAACTGAGATGTAGAGTTATAAAGGTTTGAGAATGCAAGAAAACAGGAGAAGGCAAGATTCAGTACAAGCACACTGTATCATTCTGAAAAAAATGGAAGTGTGTTGGTTTGTGTAAATACTGATATCGTCCTATGATAAGAAAGATTGCATGAAAATTAGAATACATACGAGCATTTATGTGCGCATACATTAAAACCGAAGGCAACCCGGGCTCATATGTGAATTACCCCATCCACACATTAAGGACGTATATTCGCATAAAAAATTCATTTTCCATACAGTCGATAAAATCTTAATTGCATGGAATACGATAAGCTCGCACGCATACGACTTCTTATCAGGATATCGGTCTGTTTGGACATACGAATTTTCCTTCAAATCCACTAAAAGTATTATAGTTCATGTCCAGGTGTCGGATCGAATTTGGAGGCGGTACTGCTACAGTCTTCGCGGAGTTATTCCGTACAGGTCGCTTGTAGAGTTCTTTCGATGTTCTTAATCTGGAAACAAAACGTAGTAGAGTATGACTATGAGTGTAAATGTTACTAAAAATTCGATGACATGGACATTGACAGATCACGCACTCCAGGGGAGTGTATAAACTTGCCAATCCATGCGAACACCTGTATAAATATCTGCGTAGATGTGGAATATACATTTTAACACTCCGCGAAAAATAGCTCTGAATCAAACCAACCGTTGCTCTTGAAGCGCTACATCCTTCAGTGGTATAGAATCGTCCTTGTAATTGACATCGCTATTTCGGGTACTTCGCGTTGAACGTCTGGTCGGTTCTCGGATCTCATATTGGCTAGTCTTGGCCCATTTTCGTTTGGGTTTCGGAGCGAAAGAGGTGGCCTGCATTATATTATATCATTGCGACCGATTAAATGAAAATGAAAATGGACTATGGACAATAGATTAAACTCCGACATAAGGCTCTACTGCACATGCTCATT
>NW_014040536.1:219883-233645 GCF_001186125.1 Sphaeroforma arctica JP610
TATAGTAGTAGTAGTATATATAATATATATATTATATATATATATATATATATATATATATATGTATCTATCTATCTATATCTATATATATATAAATGTTTATGTTTATGTATGTATGTATAAATATATATATGTATATATGAAGTTTCGCAGTGCTATTTTTCTTTGCTCTGTTGCAGGCTGTATACGAAGCAAAATGAATTGTACAAGTGAGCCAAGTTTGATGACCCATGTTCAGAAGTATGTTTATCTAAATACCTACATTCTATCGCACGTAGAGGGAATGCAAATCTGACTGCCGTAAATGCCGAGGCTGCCCGGGAGCGACTCGACGGTGTAGGTGGGGATATTGAGGAAGGCAGTGAAAGCCGTTCCAAAGGTGTGCTTTTATTTTTGGTCTATGCGACACTTGTTCGTTGCGACGAATTTGCCCACTAGAACTATTGAGGACGCAGTATTGTCCTGATGGATATCACACACATAGTGATTGGAACCATTATAGCTTTAAATTGGGTACACTTTGTAGATGCAAACTCCGAGCCATCCAAGCAGAAGAGGAAAGAAATGAGGAGAGAGGCAAAGGAAGCAAAGAAACTTACAAAGGCACTGAAAAAAGAAAAAGTACGCAGGTTTTGTTGCACAGGTTTGAAGTTATCTATTGCATCTGCGAGCTTACCTATTTACCAGCTGCTGTGCGTTGTGTAAATTGAGTTTAGCACGAGTGTTCCGATGTCATTTATTTGATTACCCTTTAGATTACACTCTTGAGTTTGGACAAATACTCGGTACAATTTGTTTTCGGTATGACACATGTTGATTTATACTCTGAGCTCAAGTATTTTATCTATTCCGTTGCCTTGGTGTCGTGCCTACCTAACAGAAGCGAAATAAACGCAGCAAGCATAACAAGCACTCTTCAGACGACAGCGATTCCGAGATGGAATGGACCGAACGCACATCTGCCACCCGACAGGGCACAGAGGAGCGCCGCCTAGGATCAGATGACAGTACTTTGCGCAAGGTTAGGGAGAGAGCTCCTAGATCACACAAGGATACTGAGGGAGATATCAGTAAGCGGTCAAGGCACAGAGATGATAGAAGTCGAGGTAAAGAGCGCAGGGGCCGCAGTCGGAGTCGAAGCGAGAGTCGCGACAGAGGCAGCAGACTTGAAAGGGATAGGGACGATATACGTCGCGAAACCCACCATCATAGGCGAGGGCAAGCTGGAAATAACAGTAAAGATGGTCTTCGGAGCAGGAGTAGGAGTAGCTCGAGTAGTCGAGCTTCAAATGGGGGAAATGGAGATGGATGCGATAACACAGGTGGATCGGATGTGAAGTCAAAGCGCAGTGCACGAGATAGAGCGGGTGAGAGGGACTTTCGTAGACGTCAAGAGCACACCAACGAACGCAGTGAGTCTTATAGAGGAGATGCAGGAGAGAACACCCACCGACACTCCCAGTCGCATAGGCGACATAGAAGCAGAAGCAGAAGCCGCAGCAGAAATAGGCGAAGCATGAGTAGGGAGAGGCGGAATCGGTAGTACTCTGAATACTAGGTGGTACTTCTATGAATACACTTGATTTGTGGTGGGGATTTCGCCTAGACATCAGAAAGTAGGCTCGCATTGATATTGAGATCGCAGCAATGGACTAAAGGGTCGAAAAGTGAAGAGGACCGACATGGCACGCACCGACGACACAAGTCATATCAGAGGAATATAAAATAACAGTAAGAAATGTTTTCAATATGCTTAGGAAATGGAAGAGTATTCCTCGTGCGAAAGCAATCGAATATTAAAGAGAGATGAATAGATTGTAAATGTTTAAAAAGGAAAGCATATCAACAGACTTGTCCGTGACGAGATTCCGGTTGCAGAGGTGTGCTCATATATGTGTCATCGCAAACGTAAGAGAAGTTGAGCCATCTGGCTCCGATATTGTACAACACTGCCTTAAAATGTTTTAGGGTTTTTATCGGAATTTCATGATTTTCGTCGTTGCAAATCTGGGGCTTTGACTGGATGAATTTACGGGCTGGGAGTTGAAAAAAAAAAGTGAAATGCCAACATAGGACTTAACATGCAATGGTGTCACATTGTTTTTCATAAAAACACATTTTCCAGTGTTGATTTATTTTTTTAGCCGGTATTATTATTTTCCGATTGGCATTTTCTATTGCCAGATGACAGTGGCTTGAACGGAGAAGGCCGACGGTATTATATTGCTGATCTTTCGCCGTGACGCATTTCCATGCCCGTCGTGCGGTTTGTCTTGTTTGCACTGGATGTGCTGCGGTGGTCGTATTTGCACTACTAGCATATTTTGGTTAGACTTGTATAAAATGCACCTCACATATCTCCACCTTCGCCCTACTTCCATGTCTGTGCTTCTACTAGCTTGCCAACGCCAGTTGACATCTTTCAATAGCCTACGCTAAGATCTGATCTTCAATAGCACCTTCACTTTCCCTGAAGTAAAATCACTCAGCGATGCCACCTAGTGCAGGACATCCTTCAGTGGCAACTGTTTGTGTCCAAGAATATGCTCCATAGCGCAGTGCAAACGATACAGGCTTCTTTTTGCCCTGTGGAGTATGTCTAAAAAGTGTGAGACTTGCAGGAGAAACGATAAGGGTCTGCGGATGGGAACGGAATTGCTTCATAGGGGGAAGGCAGTAGTCGATATGAAATTTTTGACACTACCGACAGACTCGCAATGTTGTTCTTCAAATACACCAAACCTGGCTATACACCTATCGAGTATCCCCGCCCCGCTCTCTGGGCCCTACCAACTGGGAGAGACCTCCTGTTATAGTAGCGGCTCTACAAAGGGTAAAAGTGGCCACTACTCCACAAACGCATCGTGCATTATTGACAGCCTGCGATGTCTAGAACTCCAGACAATGACATCTTTTGTACTGTTTCTGAACTCAGGACTATACATCTCCTAGTCCACGCGTACCACCGCGCGAGCGATCTTGTTGATAATATCTTTTTGCGAGAGAACACCGTCACCATCTACGTCTATTGAACCGAAGACCTGGAGGAGCTCGTCGATATCCTCTTGTTCGCACTGCAGAAGTCAATATGTACAGAAACACGACTGTGTGAATACCTTGCTGCGTAAAATCTGCATGTGCGCCTGCGAGTGGGAACTGAATCCAGAATATGGACTAAATGGTTCTAGGGCCTGAGATGCATCAAACCCGGAATGTTCCTGTTAGAAAAACGATGTCTTATATCCACACCTCTTATGCACTTTTGTACTGTGGTGTATTTCTGTAATCTTTTGATGGAAGAGACTATATCTGAACACTTACAATTTCAAACAGCGCCTGGTGGGCACACACCTTCTCCTGTTCGATGAGCATGTGTATTAGAAACTCCAGCTTCGAAACTTGTCCATCTTTGTCAGTATCCATGCTCTCGACCATTTCACGCGTCACACCCCCCGCCTTAGTCTGCGATTGATGAACCGGGGTATTACATTCAAATTATATACGACTGTATTCAAACCGAGTCGATATATCACCTTTTTTTTTTGGAACAGTTTGATTAAGAGGTTCTAAATATGACTTGGCATCCTTTTTCAGCTTCCAACGCTCCACTCATTCAGTCATGACAATAGCAGGCAGTGAAAAATAAGCTTTAAGTACCTCTTTCAGGCGATGCATCAGCTGTAGCTGCACAACTTCACCCACGATATTGGACGCGGCAATCTGTGAATGCGAAGAGTTCAATCATATTGGAGCAGGGTTCAGACATAATTTGGGTACAGTACAATCAGATTTCAGATAATTTGTCAGATCAGGGGGGATACTATTCTGCTGAGCGCATACAATCTGCCTGGGCGAAGAGCATCACAAGAATACAAAGCTCGATAGCTTCTTATCCGGGTGCCTAACCCATATTACTAAACGGAGAAGAAATACACCATTCGCTGAGCACGTAAAACGATCGTTAAACGCAACTGGACGCTTACCGCAAATGAAATAACCCCGAAGAACATAAAGAAGATGTTAAAGATCTTCGTAGATTCATGCGTTTCCGTCAAGTCCCCATAGCCTTCCGTAGTCACCGTCACCTACCATCATAAAAAAGAATGTGCCCACTTAGATTTTGCGACTTGTAGGGCTTTTGTCGGAGATAAGGATATTGCTTTTATATTTACAATCACAGAATACTCGATGTGCATTGATGTAGAAGCACCCAGGAACAGATACAAGCACCACATAAGTATATGTGAATATTATGTTGGATACCGGTAGGTAAATCTGCAGCACAACAGCAAGCACTGCTACAATTAATACAAGTTTTTGCGACAGACACGTATATCGCAAATCTGTACAAAGAAGAAGCTATTCGTCATAGTGCAGGCACATACGACTTCAGCGTTCCTACGGCACAAATCTGAGCACAAACTACAATAGAATCATAACCACCTACCAATGCCCAATAGAAACTGTCGATTAGAGTGTGGTTCTCAAGTTTGTAGAAGCTCAGTGCCCCGATGGTCAGCAAACCAACAATCACTGCGGCATTCTGCACAATCCTGCCGTAGTAGTGGTGCTCCGAGAGCACCTCACGCTTTGCTTTGCTCTCGAAGATTAAATAAGCTGCGATAGGTGTAGTAAATTTACCCGTTTTCATGACTGAGGGAAATGCTCCTCAATATATATGATTTCTTTACTCCTCAATAAACATGATTATTATTATATTTGAAGTATACTGCACTACACAACACTAAAAGATAAACCAGTTTCTCGCATAAGAAACGAATTATATAGAGCATGCTACGATAGACAATGTATCGACGAGTTGAGCTTGTTAATTTAGAATCCTCTGCTGTGGTTTATGAAGCACTCTTACAGCGCAGCTAACATTTGGTGATGAATATAGAACACGATTTAGGACACGATCTAGTGCACGTTGACACATCGTGTAGGCGACTCGTGGTCGAAAGGAAATTTCATGCGAACAACTTGTGCGTTTTGAGGACTCTTACTTAAATTAAGATAACTGGTTTTGCACATCCACGTGTAAATATCACATCATTAATTCACAAACCAGCCCCTGGAGGGAATGCCCGACGTTGCCGGAAACGGATATGAGACACAGAAATTGCATATATAACATACTGACAGAATTTACGGCCAGAGTTGAGATCCACATCAACCAGAGTAGCACGATGAAGCACACGATAATCTTGCCGACATCAGTCTTAGGCGTGACGGTTCCGTAGCTGTACGTATTAATCCAAAAGTTATTGTATATGCCACATCTGGGTGGGGAAACAGCTCAAATGTAGATATTGAGTACCAGGTAAGTCTTCAATCGCTTGTACAGCTGTGGTCATCTCAAATCCGAGATAGCGACAAAACAAAAATACCGTCAGCAGCCCATACTGATGACTGAATCGGCACAAATACCTTGAAACACCACTCTCAAATATGCATCCATATAACCAGCATGTTAGTCTGTACTATATCAGGGGAACACAACCGCATCAAGTTTACCACAGCACACAACACTACTCGATGTACTAAAACCAGTTTAGTAAGGGGGGTTCTAGTGAGTTAAGCTCTAAGTCAAATGGACAGTGTCGCCAATTTCGTGCATGATATGAGCAATTCCAGCAAACAGCCTCTGGAATCAGAGATGAGTTCAGAAGGAGCGTATAGGTAATCAGAATCGAACCTCGCATTTCGCACACGATAATGAGACACAAAATATGTATAAATCATCTATTCAAGTACACATACCCAACGGTAAGCATAGTCGATATCGCAAAGTGGAGTGCTACTAGAAACCCTGTGAAGGTTTTCGGCTCAATCAGCATCATAAGCCCCGCAGAAGCGCATGAGAACAGTGCGCATATACCAAATCCTATGGAAGGAGTACATGTCAACGGTAAGTCTTCCTGCATCCATGCTACGAACCCAACCTCAAAAATTACGCGGGCTGGAATATACAGTCGTGGTACTCTATGCTTAGGTCGTAAATCAGTTGTGGCATCAGTGCTCTCCTAATAAAAGTTGGCTACACGCCTACTGAAATATAGAGAAGGTGGCCAGAATGGTCCCTCGAACGATGGTCGGGTCTATGGCAACTTCCAGCAGAAGTTGCATATACAACAGAGGTCTGAGAGAAACTTGTGTGCATACATTTCTGGTATCGAGGTCAAAAATTAAAAGCTCACTGCTCAGATACGCTTACACTCATAAAGTTTCATATACATGAGCATATAAATATGATAATTGTATACACACAATTTCGGGCCTAGTGAATGTACTGGTTGGTATTCTTCTAATATCTATCTGAAGCTATGGTATGTGAAACTCTCGCAGTTTTCACTAGATTTAGCTACCACTATCCTGAAACTTGGGTATAGTACAGGAAATGTACCTAGAGTTTCAACGATAATCAGCATCTAAGCTTGCTAGTTTACTATCCGCGTGCCTACTGAAGCCAAATTCACACAGTGCTCGCCGATTGGTATAAATACAAACACAATGCTATCCACTTTGATTGTAGTGGAGCAGACTTTATTCCTCTTTGCGTATGATCCATCTCGAATCATATAGCTACTATACCTGATTCGGACATGGACACTATCTGCAATTATCATGGCGCCGCTACAGTACAATTTCATTTCCTAGAGAGCCTGTTATACAGCGATTTTCAACTGCATTTATGTCAAGACATTATTATACCGAATTAGTAGCATCATATAACCCACCTTTGATATAGGGAAACGCAAGTGTCAACGGACTGCGCTCGTCAACACTGTTCGACACTTTCGTGTCGCCAAGTAAAAGGCTCTCTTCTTCCGCCGGACACTGCATTGTCTTGGTATTTCGAGGAGTAGGCGAGCGAAAAGATTGAAAATGTGTACAATAGCTAGGTGTCCATTACATATGTATGCAGGCACGAGTACACTTTTCCAGGGGCTCAAAGTTGATATGCATATACAGTTGTACACTAATCAGATATAAAGAACAGTGTTGTCATTTGTATTCAGTGCATAGATAAATTCAAAATGAATGACTGAAAAGTATGTCACATATTTCATAGCCCCCTCTGAAATGGGATTTTATACATTTTATGTTGTATTGTCTTACTACAAAAAAAAAAAAAAAGAAAGAAGAAAAAAATTGTTGTAGGGTTTAGCGATAAGTGATTATCCCTAGAAAATGTAGATATACGTAAACTCTGTAGGCCGAGGCTAGTTACCACATGAATATGGTACTGAAGAGTAGGATATATGGCTTGATCTTACGTTTTCACTTTCGTATGTTGACCGTCCATGTGTCAAAACTGCACAAACTTGTGCTGTGTGGAAGATTTTCGAGAAAAAAATACAACTTTCCATAATACACTACAGATCACGCGCGGCCAATATAGCCAATACATATACATATATACCTCAATAACACCCTCGAAAGTAGCATCGCTGTGTGGTAATCTGACAATATGGTACGCTTATCTATGAAACTGTACTTCACATACGCTGTTCGTATATATGTGCCATGCTATCGATGTTATATTCCATGTGTTAATTTTTTAGGTGAAAACACAACATGGCGCATCTAAGTACACCTTAATCGTAGCAACCGAAAGACGTCGGATTTGAGCGTTTCTGAGAGCTTAGTTCGTGTTGATATGTTTGATATTAAGTTCGGACGTATTATGCTATTATTGGTACTTTATTTAGTCGGGAGGCCTATGAGTTGACATTTATAGACCAACATCCCTGAAATCGGATATTCAGAACACCCACTGGCTCCTTGTGTTGGCGACTACCTACAGTTCGAGTGTTTGACAATCTATGTTTTCAATTTTGCAGTACTGGTTATTCAAGTTATTCTGTATTATGCAGATTAGTCAGTTGCGTCGATAGATTGGTGACTTTTTTTATGAAGACTACAAAAAATTGTGCCGAACGTCTCACAGTTGTTCGCACACGTGAAGGAGCTTTTACGGCCTTCGTGGCACTTGATTCACTGACTGTTATTGTCTATATTTCGTATTATAAAAATGTGTATGTAGTTATAGTTTTCGTGTTTCTATATCGTGCACTTGTTACTCGCCGACAACCGATTTTCTATGTATTTGAGTAGTTCACGATGGTGCTTGATAATGTATTGAGAGCTACATATCAAGCATGGATTCTCTACAGATCTTATTTGATGTTAAATTTGTAGTATTCGTCTCTTATCTTAGCGCGCATTTAGTTGTTCAGAATGTCGCCTTGCACCCTTCGTTCGCTATTGTATGTATTAATTACCATCCGGCTACATCTGATATCAATATCCGATTGAATACAAATTTGTAGCCTAAAAATAAAGGAAAAGGAGGAAAAAATCGTAGACGTGGAAAAAATGAGAATGAGCAGCAGAAACGCGAGTTGATCTTCAAGGAAGATGGCCAAGGTGTGTATTACAACACATACAAATGCATATAAAACGAAAATATATATACACGTATATATATATATATGTGTGTGTATATACACAATACATATGTGTGTACGTAAGTGTTTATAAATATTTCTATATATATATATATATGTATGTATGTTTGTTTGCCTGTATATGTATATGTATATTATAAACGTTTTTTGTACACGCATACAAGCCTAAACGTGTACACGCGTATATACATGTATATTGTATATGTGTATATATTTTATACATGTGTGTGCATGACTGTTTTTATATATAGACTGTGTACTTCTACCTATTGAGAATGTGCCGGTTGTGTTCAGACTATCTACTACGTATTTTTGTTAATTATTTCATAATGCGAACAGATGAAGAGAGTATCTCTTTGCAAGTAGTGTGTCGCTTTTTCCCCTGTAGTCGCAGAATAGCGATTGTAGTGAATTAAACCCTTTCTTCGTAGCACATTAGCGAATATTTGTGCAAGCATGTGTAGCTCTACGCATCTTACCTGAACTGCTGCACTGTAGAAATTTTATAGACGTTCCTCACGGTATCGTCTAGGCGACGAATTCAACCCTGTTTCAAACGTGCCTTTCCAAACTTTTTATTGGTTTACACCTGTTTTTGTCTTGATACAATGCCACCTTCTCTCATCCAATTTGAATCTCGCCTTGAGTGTTAGATCCCTCGCCTCAATTTTCCTTTAGTCTTGTTCCTGGTGTGTCATAAAGTGACGCTGAATTGCTAGGACACGTATTGCATATTCGTATATATTGCATGGTTGTGATTCTCCAATGGGAATATCTGAGTATCTACTATCATGAATCTATCCGAATTTTGATATGCGACCCATTTTTTTTTAATTAAGTTATCAACACTCGTAATATTTTGCTTATCTCTAAACATCGCAGAGTATGCGCAAGTGGTAAAGATGTTGGGAAGTGGACGTTTGGAAGCCATGTGCTTCGACGGCACTTCACGACTGTGTCACATCCGCGGCAAGCTGCGTAAGAAAGTGTGGATTGCTCAGGGAGATATAATCTTAATCGGCCTGCGTGACTACCAAGACGCCAAGGCCGATGTTATTGTAAAATACAATGCCGATGAGGCCCGTAACTTGAAGGCTTACGGAGAGTTGCCCGATACTGGTATGTATTCTCTCGTTTTCTGACCACTATATGGATTGTCAGTTATGATTGAAATGTATGTATGCCTGTCATATACTGCTCAATCTAAATGTGAACTGATGGTATTGTTTTATTGCGGCGTGTGTGCTGAGCTTAGCGCCTATATACGATACTTAAAATATCTCCATTCGTTTGCTACTCGAGGCTGCAATAATGTGGGCGCGACACCGAACACGCGATGAGAATGGTTCGTTTCAGATGTCATTTTTATCGCGAGTTTTGTCTGACTACACATTGTACCTTATATTTACAGCCAAAATCAACGAGACACCCGCCGATGGACCTGACATGGAGGATGATATTATGTTCGACGATAGGGAATATGATGAGGATATTGATGATGTATGTAACCTTTGTATTAGTTGTGTTTGTATTTTGCTATTTCTGGTTTCAAACGAATGTGAGTGAGTAGTGTTGTGTACCTATACTTGTCTATAGTTCTTGCGTTCTCGTTTAAGTTCGATCAATATGTTTTGTACCCTACCTTTGCTAATTATTTTATATGAATACATTCATTACTGTTTATGCTTTTATCTTACATATTTACTCGTGTATATTATTAAGCTCAAATGTGTATAGATTTATTGTATGTTTATGTTTGAATACAAGCAACATATTGGAGTGTCCGATAGGCTGGATCGAACGTATCCATCAATCTTAGCAATTAAGCAGGTGCTTTCCTATCGTCTTGCGCAAGGGAATAGTATACTAATTGAAGGCTCACGTTTCTGTTTTATCTTTATAACACGGATTTACTACTATACAAGTTGCGCAAGATTTGTTCAAAGTGTGTGCGTGAGAGTGTATGTTAGACCGTTCAAGTATATTATTTAGGATATCCAATGATCATCGTCGTCTCCCAGGCATTCAGGTGTGAACGGCTTCTCTTGACACTAAATGGATTCATCTGATCTGTCTACTCACGGAATTAATGGTTTTTGTTTTTGTTCGTTCGTGCAGATTTAAATATTTTATAGCAAACATCGTGAGATTGGAAGTTGTCTCTCGTAGTGGTGTACCCGTCCATACAAATTCCGTCTATAACGTGCGGAAATGATAAGCACGCGTCCGTCGGGTTAGACGCGACCAATTTAATGCGCCGGATCGGATAATTGCGAACTGCCTTTCGTCATTTCTATCGGTCTGCCCATGGCTGGTGTCATATGTTAGAACTAAGGCTTATTTCTCAGCCTGCGCTTGATGACATGTGCGAGGGGTACTAGTACACATTGCGGAGCCACGCTACAAATCATTTTCAATGTAGCAGAATAAAAATAGATAGTAACGAAAGGTTGTAGTACACGAGACTTTCCCTAGTTTGCTTTTGCTAATATGCGTTTTATTGGTAATTATAAACGGTCGTGTCGTTTAACGCGCTTTCTAAACCCAGGGCAATGGATGATCAGGGAACTCGCTATCATATATTTAGTCGTAAAAGTTATCAACGACAAATATATACGTATGTATGTGTATATATATTATACATCATATGATGTTTATGTTGTGTATGTGTATATATATTTTATATTCTATGATGTTTATGTATCTATAGTATATATGAATATGTATCTATGTATACATATTTTACATATACATACATACGTATACACATACAAATATACACTGATACATGTGTGTGTATATGTAAATATATCATCAGACTTCTATTTATATGTATGTATGTAATATATATATACTTATATAGGTTTTTATATACATATTTCTTTATATTTATATATTATTTACTAATTCATATATCTAAATATTGATATATATATATACGTATATGTATATATATATATATATGCATACATAATATTCATGCATATATACATTCATAAATCATGCATAAATACATACATCTATTTACGCATATACAATATATATATACTATATGTATGTATATGTATAAATCACAATATATACATATATGTGTGTATGTATATGTAATATATATATGTATATTTGTGTGTGTGTATTTATACGTATATATGTATAATATATATATGTATAATATATATATATATTGTATACATGTATATAGATATATATATATTTATTCATATATATATATGTGTGTGTGTGTGCATATATATATATATATATTATATGTATAGTGTATATATATATATATGTATTTATATATGTGTATGTATGTACATACTTATATATATATTTATTTGTATTTGTATATATGTGTATGTATAATATATATTATATGTATATATATAATTATAATTACAATTATAATTATTTATATATATATATATATATATGTACATAATATATATATATTTATATATATATAAATAAATATATATGTGTGTGTGTGTATATATATTTATATATATGTGTGTCTGTTTCTGTGTCTATGTCTGTGTTTGTATATACGCATAATATGAAGCATAAAATATTTAAAAAAGACTTGTTGATATCTGCTGTATAGAACGAATACATAGCTATACTGCAACAGCCAGCCTGGAAGACTTAAAATCACGCGTAGTACTCTGTCTTGCCCTGAAAGCTTTCCTGTATCTGAACAAGATTGCAGAATGCCGAATCTGGTTTTACTATTTATTCGTACACGTTGGTACATCCAACTATAGTATGTGCAGCACCTGCACGTTCAATTGGCGTGTGCTTGTGGCACAGGCTCGTGCAGCTCATATGCGTCATAACCTCGGGCACCTGCGACCTCTGCTTTGTGTGTTTTAGCCCAACCTACCACACCTTCCTTGTAGGTCTTCACATTTGTAAAGCCTAAATCTTTCAGCAATAATGTGCAGAAATGGGCTCGACGATTAGTCCTGCAGTAGGTTACAACGGTGGTAGATTTTCCCGGCAGTGGGAACCCATACTTACGCTCGAAAGCCCCTTCATGTAAGGCCAAGGCATCACATATTTCTTCTACTGGAATGTTTTTTGCATTACGAACTTGTCCGAAATTATTCAGTTCATCACGTCGACGTGTATCGATTAGTATGTCACCAGTCTCGTTGCTACTGCCAGTCTGATCCACTATACTATCAAGTTCGGGTGTGTCAATCCAATTAACAACCTTTTCGTCAGACGCATCACAATTACTACCTACAAAAACTGTTGCGTGCGTGTCTAGGAACTTGGATGCTAGCTCGTGTGCTTTCTTGCTTGCTTCTGTGTCGTTTGACGTGTACACAATACCGATGGCAAACTCTGACCCTGGGCGACTGGCTGTGGTAGCTACTGTATCCGCGATGCCGTCCCAACTCTTGTGCAATACGACTTCTGAAGGGGAAAGTGTATTAGTGGTATCATATACGACCGCCAAGATCGGATCGCGCTCGGCGAGGAACTTCAAAGTCGAGAATGATACCTCAAACAACATCGTATTGTACAATAGTAAATAGTCCAGAGCATAGCAGTAGTAGTAAATATATATGTACCACTATTTAGTGGTGTTCAGACCCCAGGGAGAGAGTCCTGTGACTCCAGAGTCCAGACTCCAAAAGAGTTTTTTGTTTTGTTTTGTTTTTCAGTGGTAGGTGATAGGTCACCCGTCACCATACGAAATTTTCCGTCGATTCCCGATTCCGGCGTTTCAGTTTCTGCATTTCCGAGAGCCAGAGTCTGGGACTCTGGCGGCCATGGTACTTTATTTTTTTGCTATATAGAGCTAGGAGTTTGAGAGCCAGACCCCAGAGCCAGGTCAGAGGACCTTGGTGTCTAAATTTAGAAGGCTACGGGCCTACGACCACGGTTTTTCAATTTTTTTGCCTTAGAGCTATATAGGTTCCAGTCTAAATAGCCTAATTATGAAATAAGGGTTTATATGGGCACCCTACTTTATAGATATTCATAATAGGACCATATAGTTTTATGGTATACATTTGGCCCGGGATTTCTTAACATATGTATGTATGTATACGTATATTTGTATGTATATGTATACGTATACGTATACGTATATGTATATGTATATGTATATGTATATGTATATGTATATGTATATGTATATGTATATGTATATGTATATGTATATGTATATGTATATGTATATGTATATGTATATGTACATGAACATGAACATGAACATGAACATGAACATGAACATGAACATGAACATGAACATGAACATGAACATGAACATGTAT
>NW_014040535.1:0-3750 GCF_001186125.1 Sphaeroforma arctica JP610
ATGTATATACATATATATTGATATATATATATAGATATATATGTATATATTTATATATATATGCAGTTGTTTCCATAGACAGTACATTGCCACATGCTTGTAGGTTTCGTGTACGTTGTGCGGGTGTTGTAATGCAGACAGGAACGCTGTATAGTGCACAAATGGGTGCGAGATGCAACGGCACCCTACTATTTATGCCTGTAGGCGATGGAGACCAGATACACAGGCATAATATTCTTCATTGTGGCTCGTCCTGAAGCAGGAACAGATAGATCACTACGTTTACTATGAATGGACGCTACTTGCATACGAGGGAAACTAATGTCATGGCAACGCACACGTCCGCGCCCGTTCATACTCAAACGATGATTCAATTTGAATATTGTCTGTTTTGACATATAGGCTCACTCTCCTACTTGTATGTGGACATAGCCACATACTATCGGCCCAAAATCATTGCCACGACCCTTCAAATGGCGAGTTATATTCTCGCTTACAGCCGTGTGTACGTTTCTAGGAGCGCTGTGAGAGAAATTGATATCCCGACTGATCTAATCTGCCGATGTATGTGAAACTCTTCTACCACTCATGGGACGTAGTCATAACCTTCATGATCCTATTGCCAAGATTGTTATCATGATTGAAATAATCTGTCGATGTATGTGATATCTCTCCTACCTCTCATGAGACGTCTTCATAACCTTCATGATCCTATTGCCGAGATTGTTATCATGGCTGATCTAATCTGCCGATGTACGTGACATCTCTCCTACCTCTCATGGGACGTCTTCATAACCTTTATGATCTTTTAACTGAAATTGTCATCCTGACTGATCTAATCTGCGGATGTATGTGATATCTCTTCTACCTCGCATGGGACGTAGTCATAACCTTCATGATCCCATTGCCGAGATTGTTATCATGACTGATCTAATCTGCCGATGTATGTGATATCTCTCCTACCTCTCAAGCGACGTCGTCATAACCTTCATGATCCTATTGCCGAGATTATTATCATGACTGATCTAATCTGCCGATGTATGTGATATCTCTCCTACCCCTCATGGGACGACTTCATAAACTTACCTTCATGATATTTTTGAAAAGTTGCTATCGTGACTGATCTAATCTGCTCACGTATGTGCTTCCTGTGATACACCTCAGTACAAGTGTACATGGTCATAAGCCTTTCGCGCCAAAGAGTTGTACTGTATCGTTGCTTCAAATCCACTTGTACGTTTCGATGTTACGCTGGCACGATGTTATCTCGATTGATCAAATCTGCTAATGTGATGACTCTTGCGCACATCATGCGCACTACCTTCATGACCCTCTCGCTGGTATTGCTATCATACTTGATCTAAGCTGCTGTTTCCCCTTATACAGTCATACACCTCAACAACCCTAAAACCCAGTTGCTGAGATTGCTAACACTGTTGATCTAGTCAGCTTACGCATTATGCGATACACCTTATGTTGATATTCACCTCATCACAAGATGTCGATAACCCAGCAACTGATCACAACCTTCATAAACCTCTTGCGACAAAGTGCTGTGTGCTGTTAGGATCGTAGGGCGCATCCCCGGGGTCATCAACAACACTCGGCGACGGCTGTGTGAGTCTGTGAAACAGACTAGCTAACCTCGTACTCCACTCCTTCAATATGGGAATGTCTTCCTTATATGGCATGATAGTTGAACTCATTGCACTGGGCGAACTTGGGTGTACATACACGTCCTTAAGCTCTGCTTTTAGTTCTTGCAGTAAGTTGCGTTGCTGCTTAGCATTCCAGCGAAAATACGGAAGCACCTCACACGTGCGATCGTATTCCTCTGGTCCATACGTACATGAGATGAGATTACATTCCCCCCAATTAACACGCCTTACTTCCTCAGATTTGACCCTTTCCCCATCAGATATAGTCTTTGCTGATAAACGTACACAAGACACGGGATCCATCATCATACCCAAGCCCAATGTGGGGGGTTTACAGGCGATAGTTACAGTACGCGATCTAGCTGTATTATCGTGAATGGCCTTACGCAAGGCTGATTTGGCTGATTTGACCGGCACGGAATTGGTTGTAATGCTCAGATTATTCATGGTTGCGGATTTGCGAGTAATAGTTTGTACATGCGTGTACGTGTTATGTTTGTGTACAATGTGTAGACGTGTCTATGTACGCGCACATGCAGATATAGATGTAGTGTATATGTGTATATATGTGTACATATGTGTTGTGCTCAGTATTGATATGCCTGGAGGGATTATTAACAGCCTCAGTCTTAAAACAAACAAAAGGAACTTATCAGTCTTACGAACAAGAGGAACTTAGAGACGTACCCACACTTTCGCAATGAAGCAACATACATCTGCGTAGTTCCTGCGTGATTATAATATACATATTTACCAGTTACCAGTTTGCCACTATGTATGTTTTTACTTTTATCCCGAGAGAGGGGAGAGCAAACCTCATTACGTTTTGGTAGTTCAGCGTACACGTTGACTCCTTAAACGTTAAACTGTAAAAGCGGCCAATAAAGGGCCGAACCTTCTATGATACACAATCGAACTATATGCGTAAGTAGTTTCTATATATTGCACCTTAGTACTCAAGTCTTGCACTCCAATTATAAAATATAGGACCAACCCAAGTTACATAAAATCATTTTAACGTAAAACGAAATGAGGATTTAGGAGGAGACTGGGGACTCTGGAGTCTGGAAAGAGTATCTTTTTCAGTGTCTGCCCAGCTTTCAGAATAAAATGTCTAATGTAGAAGGCCGTGGATAAAAGCATTATAATTTTATATATATCTTTTTTTTGCAAATAATATAAAGAGGAAATACATTGGGTAGCCGGGCAGGCACTGGCTGCTGGCAACTTGTTGGGCCTTGTGGGGCTTGTGGCATTGGCAAGAACTTTTTTTACTAAAAAAAGGAGTGGCAAGTTGCCACTTGCCAGACTGCCAGTTGGAACAGCTGCACTGCCGCAGCAAGCGCCGTGCTGGCTGCACTTCAAGTCCAACTTCGTGTGACCACACCCCACCAGAGAGGAGGTCGTGACCGCGGGAGGCACTGGCAGTGATGAACTGATGACTCCAAAATCTCGGAGTCCAGCGACCAGTGACTCTACTCTCACAGACTCTCTCGCAGCTGTCTCTGTAGTCGCTACACTGTATCCAGTATCACTGAAAGAAAGAGTCCAGACTCCAGTCACCCGACGTATCACTTGATTAATGGTTAGGTCTTCAACTCGTCACGTTACCCAAATATCAATATATCACTCATCAGTCAGGGGCTCAGGCCTCAGGGCAGCCGGTAATAGAGTCGGAAAGAGTTCATCCAAAAGTCCAAAATAAATATTGCATAATATGTAACACATGTCGAGTATAAGCGATTTTTCAAATATTTAATGTATTTATATCAACTTCTCTGCTCAACCTCTATCAACATTTACTCGCTAGACAATACACGTACTTAAAAAACCGATTCATGTCGACAAAAAAATCCTTTTTTTTTCAAGGGTATGTACTATGTATAATTTTTACAGCCGCAATGGTGGCGCTCATTCTTAAAATATCACATGCATAATACAGTAAGTATATTTGTCTGTTTACATGCTGTTTGATTTGCACGTTGGCTACTAGTGTACATCTCTATGTATATATCTATATACATATCATCTATATATGTATCTAAATCTATATTTATATCTTTATTTATATTTGTATTTATATATATATATA
>NW_014040535.1:7483-22193 GCF_001186125.1 Sphaeroforma arctica JP610
TATGCCTTTCCACAGGAGAGAAATTGTACATGAAATTGATACGGAATGAACATTGGACCTTCTTGTATTTCGGATAAGGATTTCCTTTAGGATATTGTTGAGCCTACGAAATTGAATTGAAGCTGCGAATTTTTGTCCTTCGCACCCGTTTTCAGCGAGACGGAAGTGTTAGAACTTATGTTCAAATCGGCATGTTCGTTGAAGCTGACGTATATCCCATTCCACTTCATGTGGCATGGTGGGAGTGTCAGCATCCAAATACATTCAACGAGTATCGGGAATTTGGCATCCAATTCTCTTGTCTCGTCCTATACTTCCTTATTCAGTCTGTTGAGTAGTCCACGTGGAAGGTTTGTGTCCGAAGATCGCTTGCGAATGACTGACGCCCTGGTCGCATTGGAATGGAGACTTCGATGGTACGCAAACTGTTGAGCTATGCCAGCATTGTGCAGTGTATGTCTGAGCCGAGTGTGGTTGTGTATGTTCGTATACACCAGGCAATTACCAGGGTTACCGATGGTCTGGCAATCGACCCAGCTACGTGAGTAGAGTAGAGACAAGCCTGGCCTCTAGCCCAGTCATTGACCGTTGGCTTGGCATACTTGCGATGCAATATCACTGGGGCGATGAGGAAGATGCAGTGCGTGCGCGTCTATACGTGCAAACGTATCTATCAGATAGGCATTCACGTGGCAGCTGTTTGTATACGACACTAAGGGACTTTGGCATACCTGCACCCATCATCGACAAGGAGTTTCAGGTCAGACAGGACGCTCAAACAAAGGGTGTGGCGGATGGCCTTGCCGGGGGTCTGAAACGTACTCGTAGTGGAGTTGGTACCTCTACCGATGTTGCTGGTGCTGGCATATCCAGCTGTCTCCCCGTATGTGAAGAGGACATCGGATCAAACCCCTGCGCGGCCGTTGTACTGTGTAGCGCAGGGACTGCCTCCAACAGTAGTTCTGTGCATGTTAGTGCTGCTAGCGGCAGCGCCATCACTTCTGCTTGTGATACCGCTACTACGGATGCCACTGCTATCCCTGTTGATAGTTGTGTTGCCCAAGACGCGCCCATCATTCCAGCTCATGCCGTTGTCGCCAGCGACACAGCCAGCATTTCTGTGCATAGTAGCACTACAACAGACATACCCATGCACACGGCAGCGTGCGACTCCTCAGCGAGCGGCATGGTTGCTATGGCAACGGCGGGTACTGACTGTCCTGTCAGGGGGATAAAAGCGTGCGAACCTACTAGGAGTAGTCCAGTCACTTGTGGTAGTACAGCTCCGAGTTTCTCTGTTAGTCATTCTGCTGCATTGGATATGACGAGCCGGGACAAAGTTGCTTCAAGTACCTCAGGTGCTGGTACTGATACAAATGAACCAGTTTCTGAGGGCAGTAGAAAGCGGGCCACTTCCAGTACTGACACTGCCGCAGAGGACACGGCACACATTGATGCTTATTCCATCGTGGGCAATCTACCCGTGAACAGTGATGCTGGTTCCATCGTGGGCAATCTACCCGTGAACAGCGATGCTGATTCCATCGTGAGTACTCCATCTGTGGATGCGCTCCGCATGTGCTCGATGGTGGATAGTGCGAGCACCAGCGAGATCCCCGCGCAACCCACATACACCGACCGTAGTGCAGTGGATATCCGCCCACCAGATCACCATGGCAACCGCCCACCAGATCACCATGGCAACCGCCCGACTGGCGTGATCGTGTGGACGGATGCGAATGTGGAGAAGGCCGTCGCGCTGATTTTCAGTTGGATCCACTTCCAGCGGTACATGGACGATACCAATGAGCTGCGTAGCACGCGCACGGGCAAGCGCGCGCATCTGGCGTACGCTAATGAGGCCGAGCGAGTGCAGAAACTGTGCGGTAAGCAGTTGGAGGTGTTAATGGACACTGTGCAGTCTGACGGGCCACAGTGGAGTGTGGCACTGAATGTGGTCATGGATTTGACAGAAGATGTGGTGTCGCCTGGGGAGTGGGGCTGTGGAACTACACGTGGTAGACAGACCCAAGGCTCTGAAGCACGAGCCAGCGGTACTGGCCACGGGGGAGGGGTGGTCGATCGCCTGGAGAGGGCGCAGAGTGCGGATGGGGTTGACACGGGTATGGTAGTGGCTAACGACGCTGAAGACAGACCTAAGGATGGATCACATGTGGTAGTACTAGACAATTTTTTCAGTGAAGCGGAACGAATACAGCTCATGGATGTGCTCCACACCCCAGGGTAGGTATTTGGTCGTGGGTGGCAGTTGCTTCGGAAGATGCGATCACGTGTGTATGGACCCTATAGAGGTGTATATGTGAAATTCGAGGGGTACTCCCCTCGGTATAGTAAGTGAGAGATTCAGAGATAGGAACATACGCCATAATTATCCACAACCGATCTCACCAAAGATACCTGCGTTTATTTCAACGAGATATACATGCAGTTAATATATGTATGTATACACGTTTCAATTGGTATACGTATGCAGATATTTTTAGATTTTATGTATTTGTATGCAAATTGAGATTTGTCTACGTATGTAGGTATATTTTAGTTTGAAGTATGTAGGTATATTTCTTTTTGTATACTTATGTACGTGTACTATTATTTGTATACCTTCGTACATATATTTCTTTTGTATACTTATATACGTATATTTTATTTTGTGAAGGTCTATTTAATTTGGTATACATATGTGCGTATATTGAGAGCTGTCTCTCTGGTATGTCTATAAGCGTTCTTAGCAGTGCTGCTTGCGCAGTTTACCAGTTCGTCCTTGTCACTCTATCTCACTGTAACCTATCTGTCCCGACACTTAGCGCTAGCTGTGCGTTTGCGTAGTAGCAGTCATGTGTATTCTGTCTCCCGGTTCATCTCCGGCGCTGTTCTACTTGTCTGATATATATTCTTGTAGTATACTACAACCTAAGTGTACGCGTAGGCCCATGCCAGGGGCGGTAATGGAGCTCTGTGTAGGGGAGAGTGTAATGATTACCAGTTACTATTTTAGAATCCAGAACCAACCCCATTCTCCGTACGTGCTTGGGTGCGATGGGTGCTTGCAATAGGCTTGTTTTACAGCGTGCACACACATGTTTCGGCCTGTCTGAGCCCCAACTACGTCCAACACGCGAGTGCCTCACATCCCGAGGAATTGCTGACACGTATCGTCCAGCGTTGACGGCTACGACTGATTGGGTAGCTAGTTCATTCTGCTGCAGTGGCTTTCAAATATAACCTGGTACGCCTGTTGATCCATTATCCAGTACTGACTGATCCAATAGACGTCACACCTTCTGTGCTTTTTATAGCTGGGACAAAGCCTGTGGACCCAACCCCGCCCATTGGGAGCGGATGACGTGCGATGCCGCAGGCTTGGCTCCTACGTGGGGACTCAAACAGCACATGCTCGATCGTCTTCTGGGTGAGGTGAGTCTACCTGTGGGGCTATTATCGCATAGTGTGGGTATTAGTGTCTGTACCCCACTTCACGTCATCATGTACATGACAGGAGCGGGTTTGCACATTTAGTTATCCGCAAATCCAAACTTGATGGTATGGGTGCACAGCGTCTCTGGAGACAATCGGATGCACTGACCACCGGGTAGTGTACTCTGGACCACATCGGTTATAGTCCACTTCCCTAATGACTTCATGGTGTAGTGCTGTTGGTGTGGGTGCAGAGCGTCTCTGGAGACAATCGAACGCATTGACCACCGGGTGGTGCACTCCAGACCACATCGGTTATAGTCCACTTCCCTAATGACTTCACGGTGCAGTGTAACAATTGATCTTGCAGGCTTTTATGTTGGCAGTGTGCCGAACGGTCATACGCAATGCCCTGTGGGTATTATACGACTCGCGTTAGATATGCACATGCACACAATCCGACAGTACAATCAGCCAATTTATGTAAGCAGTCAGTCTTCATAGAAGGGTGTGTCCAGAGTGCTCTGTTGTTGCCATCTATCTCTTGTGCGTAGCTTACGGAATGACCCTGTTGCCATCTTTTGGGTTCTCAGTGCTACCTACCGCGAGTAGGATTTGCAGATTTGTGTTAAATGTGCATTCTTTGACCCTTACCGATATGAACACAGGACACTCTTGGACCTCCGCCCGGTCCTATTCTCGCCATCCAAACTCGACTGACGCAACTGTACCCAGACTATAGAATCAGACACATTCCCCACCACACGTCCACTGGTATGTATGTACTTGACCGCTCGCTCCTAGTGTGTGTATGTGTGTGTGTGTGTGTTTGTGATCCAAACTCTGCTACTCGATTACCATCCACACGCCTCAACATGTTTTGGGTTTGATCTCGGATGAAGTATTCCTTGTACAGTACCATCTGTCCCTACTGTTGACATGCTGTTCGTGGGCACTGACTACAGAACATGCGAACTACTCGTCCCATCCGTTTGTGGGCAACGCCACTGTGCATGGAGACCATTTTGAATGGCATGTGGATGCTGACCCAGTGTTTCTGCCGGGGCATGGGCATCAGAATCGCACGCGCGGCAAACCTTACTTCGTCACACTCATGCTGTACTTGAACGACGAATGGCTCAGCGAATGGAAGGCCGAGACCGAGTTCTTGGACCTGACCACGGTAGGTATTTATTGTCTGCTTCTGCTAGTTCGTATTAAAGGCCGGAATACTATTTCTGTTGTGGGTTGCTACGGCATAAGAGGGTGGGTGGCCACCTTGCGAAGGTATTGAAGAGCCTGTAGTTGATTGAAATGTATCCCTACCCATTGTAAATACATCGTATTGGCATGCCTCTCGGCTTTCGCTATGCAGAACGGCGTGGTCAGTGTGCAACCGAAGCCTCGACGGGCAGTACTCATGGACCAGGACATCTCACATAGGGCCAGTGCCCCATCAGCTGCCGCAGGTAAGAGGCCATCCGGCATTTATCGTGCACACAAGAGCCTGCCTTGTGTATCTCTATTGTAGTCTGTGTGACCTGAGTTTGTGAATTGCGTAGGGGTCTGTATACTTTCCGAGCCCACTGGCACTGCGCTGGTCTCGTTCTTAAGTGTTGATTTCTCTGAGCATGAATTGCGCTTCGTCTTACAGTCATTCCCGATTTGTCTCTCCCTTGTCGCAACAAGCATACACTGAAGCGCTGCACTAATGGGTGTTTATCCGTGTGGTTTATTCATAGTTATCACTCGTTGTATCAAGGTATTCGCATATATCTATAGTAGTCGCGCCCTCATCTATGGCGCAATTGGAATTGGGCGTGTAGTCAATCAGGTTTCGAATTTAGTCTGGGTTTGGCTGGGGCTCGCGCCGATAGCGGCTCTTTGAATGCATTGGCAACACTTATCACGATTGGAAAACTAAATGTAGTCACTGTAGATGCAATCCTTTAAGAAGTGCGTGGTAGCTTGTGTAACATGTAGTGGTGGATTGGCTCGAGAATGGCACGTCCTCATACCGTGTCGTAAGATTACTACGCGTGATCAGTCAGATGAGTCGGATACACATTCAGGACATTTCAGGTACACTCGAATCACTCAAGTGGTGAATTATTAGTGTCGCCCCTGTAGAATTCGTTGGTCTTTGCACAGTTGGTACATTTATACAAATCACTCAGCTTGCATACGCAAAGTGCCTAACAACGTGCATCTTAGAAGTGTAGGTATGTGCCAAAGAACCTCCAACCATACCTACAAAATATAGAATATAGCTATATTCACACGAATCTTGTCTTCATAATTTGTATTCCAGGCACTCGAGCGCGCTACTCATTAGTGTGGAAGCTTATATTCCTTCCGAAGCATGTTGATAAGGCGTGCTCAATCGCACATGAAGATTTTGGGCCGGTGAATTATGTTAAAATGTGACGGAATTTGTTGTACAACTGGTATGGCCCAATAACGTTGAGGAAAGTATCGATATTGTTTGCTGTGCAAAATTGAATGCCCGCTGACGGACAATGACGGCGACAGGGTTGGTCTCGCAAAAGCAATAAACGCGCTAGTATTGCTACATTTGGTCTTATTGGGTGTGATAACCGATTGTGGTAACTTTACTCAACTGGAATATCCAGGCAGATAAGTAGCTAGCACTTGCAAACATCTGAATATCATCTATGTGTTCAAATTAACTCTTAGAACTCGAAGGCCTCCTTAAAGTGAGGGTTAAGATCCTGTCATATGCAAAGGTCTCAGACTCTTATCATTTACACGATTGGATTTACACAATGTATATTTCAATTTTACTATTTTTACTATTTTTGAATGTGTTTTCAAATGTAGACAATTTTTGTCCAAACCTATAAAGAACTTCGGCACTGCACTCAGAA
This sequence comes from Sphaeroforma arctica JP610, assembly GCF_001186125.1. Taxonomy (NCBI): domain Eukaryota; class Ichthyosporea; order Ichthyophonida; genus Sphaeroforma; species Sphaeroforma arctica. The sequence continues at coordinate 13,807 of NW_014040535.1, forward strand.
GCTCGGAGCCCACACTCTAATTTTCTACACGCATCGAGTACTACAAAGCTAGCGAGCCAAATCTCTAATGAGCTGGTCTTTGGGTTAGCACGTATAAGATGTGCATTTTACAATCAATATACATATATGGAAATATACAAAATGTTTCGAGAGGAGACGTAAAATGTATGTGGAGAATCAATACATGCTTGTTTAGAGTGTGCTCTACTTTAAACTATTGTGCATGCTTCAACCCAATTGTTAGTCACTGATGTAACTGTTGCATAAAAAAACCTGCTAGTGTTTTGAAGTCGACACCATCAACCCTCGTAGGGAAAACGATTAAAGCTATGCTAAAACAAAATTAGCCTAATTTTCTGCTAAGAGGTTGAACTGCGATTGAATCTTATAATGGAGGCTATTAACCCCACTTTAGAGTACCATTGAGAGAACTTCAGAAATAGTTTATTAGTCTAGCTATCAAGATAACTTGCTAATAGCTGCGAGACAAAACTAAAAATGTCGAGAAAATGTTTTCGGAGTAATCGCCCTTGCATTTTCGACGGTAGTCCAGATTCCAAAGAACCATCATAGTCCGATTCAACCTAACAGTAGAAGTATTTTTCTTTACTACTGTGTCAGACTTGTCTTTAAAAGGGGTTACGAGGTCGTACCCTGCGAGGTAGTTTGTTTTCTATTTTCTATTATAATTTAAAAAATAGAAAATTCTTCTCCAGTAAGAGGAGAGTTTCAAAGTACAATAACCAGAAGCTCAAATAAATCTATATGTGCCAGAAGACTGGTCACTGGAGCTGTCTGATACCGGATAGTAAGGGGTTGGAAGTATAAGTGATGTGTGTGTGTAATTTTTTTATAAGGTATACACCAGTGGACTATAGTTTTATAGGTAAGGTAAAATGTTAAATATAAATGGATTAGAGATCCCATGCTATCTTGTGGCTATGGGCTAGAAAAAGTGCTATGAAAAAGATGCTATATAAAGTGAAGGTGCATAAGTGGCGGGCAAGCTCATGGCGAGGTTAGTAGGTATCCCTCCTCAGATGTGTGAATATATGTTCAAAATATTATTTAAAAAATATCTTAGAAGTATCTGTGGAGTATTCGTGTAGTAGATTTATGATAAAAATATGCGGTGGTAGTTGGATCGTCTGACTTGGGGGAAGGGGTGGGTACTGTATTGTGCTTTAATACGCTTCAATCGTACCCATGGTTCCTTATTGATGACAGGGTTTGTCCATCGTATCCCCAGATTCTCGGCCTTCTAAAGTCTACCATATTGCAGTGTAACCTAGTCTGTTTCGTTTTAAGTTGATACGAGCCAATTAAATCTTTTGCCACATACCTTACTCACTTTTATCCCACTTTTCTCTCTCTCCAGCTCTCATCTCACTACAAATCGTACCTAACTTGCATTTGTATATATCCACCAACTTTACTCTCATTTGGTACCTATATCCTTTTGGTACGCTGCAGAGGCCTTCAATTATGGTATGACTTGCACCCATACTATGCGAAAGAGTGATCCTCAGATGAGTGCGTTTATTAAAAAACTACAAAAAAAAATCATACTTTTACTAAGTCGTCAACAAATTTTTACGCTAGATCTGAATTTTATTTCTAAACTAATGTCCCTGAATATTTTAGTCGAAACATATATTGGGCTAGAATATGGGCTGTCGGCATTGCCTATATTTACTATGCAACCATTTAACGAAGTATTATCAGAGTAAACTTTTTCTACTTGCAAAATTCATATTATCTGGAACAACACTATTACTTTTTAGTACTAGATAAATATCAATAATTTAGGGGTGTGACCGTTCTGCGAAAATGATTACTGCACGCGCTTATAAGACTACACCTACACTTATTGGGCAAACTAATTACTACGTCTTCTGGTGCTGTGATATTAAACTTTATTAGGGATAATATATTTATATTAGGCTATAGGTGTCGAATTAGACCTAAGAGGGACCTCAAAGGGGCACAAAAGCATATACATTCGCCTCTTGGCCATCTCGTGATACATGGGTAGATGGTAAATACAGTATCCAGGATAGTTCTAAAATAAGTCCTAGTCTAAAAGTAGAACAAGTAAAATAGTAAATTATGATGATGAGAATAGCACATATTGGAGGACTTAAAGAAAAGTGTCATAGTTTTCTGATTCCTGGGTAAAGGGTTATATAAATCAACTTGGGCAGGAATTCACCACTCTAGCGGTGGGGTAGGGGGTATACGCTCTCCACTGACAGCACTCGTATATACAACTCCCTTTATCACCACTATATGTATATTATATAAACATGACTCACCTAGGGGTTGTGCTGTTAACTGATTCACAACGAAGAGTTGGGAATGGATTGGTTTATCATGCTAGTTGGTTTGCGGGGTTATTACATTCCATCAATCAGCCGTTAAAATATCAACCGCTCATTTAAAGCGTGTGCTCGTGTTGATCGCTACACTGCAAACACTTTTTGTTCGTGTCAATTGAATGATGCGAACTTCTAATGTACTTGCATCGGATGAAACAATTTATCCGGTACGGCGTACTCGTATTGATTTTACTTTGGTTTCCAGCGAAACAATCTGCAGATAATTTCAAACTGGTGTAAGTCTAATGTTTCAGTAGTGTTGAGAAGTTATTTCCGTTCTGCACTCGTATCTTCTTGAGTTCCAAGGTTAGTTTGAAATCCTGTATGAATTCCGCCACTAAACCAATAAGTGTGGCCTGTCGTTTCAACGTTGACGACGTTACCTTGGATTTGTTTCAACGTGAATGGGCGGAAATTGTAAAATTCTTTAATCGTAAAAACTCGTCCTGAACAGCGTCCTTCTGCGTATCGTACCAAGAATTCAGTGAGCAGGGCCGTGTGTGAAGACCCTTTGGGAAAGTCACTTCCTCGATGAAATCAATATTTACCAGATTCTTGGATTACGCGGTCGATATATTGGCTTCGGCAGGGCGCACTCTGTCTTGTAAAGCGGTGGCAAATTCTAGATTTGATGTCCTCCCGAGTGAGGGCTTTATGAGGTATAGCCTCGAAGGGCCGTCGGTTGAAACTAAGTAGCCCGTACGATCGAATTCTTCTTGAGCCTGACGTTGTCCTAGAAGTCGTTGAACGATAACGGCCTGAGCGTCTTCGTTCATTCTAGAGGAAAATGAATAGGTGTATGATTTGGAATGACCTTCACTTCGACAAAATAGTGAGTAAATGATAATAAGATGAATGCAATCTCGGATTACATGCAGTCTAATATACTATACTGTAGTAGAATGGAATAGTATAGTAGACATTTCGGTGATCGTTGTGGCTCCAAAATTAATTAATGCTAAGTTACCTAATTAGTGACGGAGTCATTAGTTATGTAGCACATCGCAATTAATTTAGAAACCAGTCACTAGAACATCTAAAACCATCTCTGACTACTATGACCCGCACCCAGAACAACACCGCAGTGACAGAATAGTAAATACGTGTATTGGAAGTTCGCACCCAACAGACGAGTATTACCCGGTACCGAGATACTGACCCATAAACTTTCGTGTAGGCCTCGATTAAAAAACACTATGTATGTTGGTCATAGGACTCAAGTGATTTGCTAACATGCAGTGAGTCTCTTTTTCACAACGACACGGAAACATCTACTTATCGATGCATTGGAATGAAATCATATGCAGTATAAAATAGCGTAGACTAAACCTGGAAACTACAATACGGATTAAGATACAATATCCTCAAATATACAACTGGTTAAGCAGAAATTAAAAACGTGGGACAAATTGTTCTGTATACTTTGTCGTGTGGACATATTTTTGAAAGTAAACCGGATTCCCGGGTGTTATATCTGTAGAATCACACTCACAGTAATATGATACCTATAAACAAATCAATAAGTATTGATAAATATTTATCCACTGTAAAATGTATTATTATGAAGTTCTAAGAATGTCAGAATCAGCACATTTTCCATTACTGAAATCGTCATATTGGCCGAGCGTATAAACTCTCCTTTCTTATCACGTTCCTTTAAGTTTGACATAATTCGATTATGTGTTTACTCTAGTGCTCTCATGAAATTAATCTGTCGCCTTTAACACTTGGATGATTGTGTCGAAAGGATTTGGATCCACCAGTGATGATATATTCTTGTCCAGGTCAATACTTTGTGTCAGATCAAAGGACATACGTTTTTGAAATCGTCGTCTAACCATCGAGCTGAAGTTTCACGTGGGTCTGTGATTCTGGTAGCTTGCTGATGCCGAGATTCATAAACTCTCCTTGATGAAGAATTTACACGTAGTACACCATTCAAAATAAAAATCTATGTTGCTTCACGAGTACCGCACATAGTTCAAGATTTTTCTTTCCTATTGGATATAGCCATACAACAAAAATGATCACAGTCATTACTCCGAAGATAGCAAGAAATTACCAGCTACTTCTGAGATCCTTAGAGACTTCAAAGTATACAACACAGTTAATGAGCAAAAGAGGAAATTGCGATATATTAAGGCTAGTGTAACCTTTTATCGTTTTGTGGTGAAATTGTAATGTTATAAGGGCTCACCAAAATATTTACTTCAGACGACGAGCCCGTGTTGAAAACGATACTGTACAATTGAAATTTAGAATTGGAACACCGCGCATCCTATGAACAACGCTAGTTCTCAATTTCACAGCGGCGTGCGGCTTCGACGAATCAGGCTGAACGCGGCTTTGAGATGAATTGTAATCTTACAAGCACAAGGACACTCAACCCATCATGCAACGAATATACTGTGAGTCAGTAGTTAGTCATTATATGCAAGAGATAAATCATGTATTCGTGTTCATATGAGACTGCTATGTTCATTTTCGAGAATAACGTCCTTATTGTTCATAACGTTTACGCCTTTAGGTTGTAATAGATATAATATTCTAAAAATAGCACATATCGGCAAAAAATCCGGCGTAGCTGATTTTGGTTCTGGTTGTTTGATAATACACGACACGTATAAACTGTTTAGAAACACATTTAAGATGCCTGTACGCACTGCCACCTATAAGCATACACACACTCGATAACGACTTAGTTCACTATGACAGCCTGCGCGGCATCTTACTGTAGGGAAAAAAACTGCAAACAACAAACAGAAACCAATCCCGACAAAGGCACAAACGACCTTGTAAAACTACGAAGATAGATAAAGAGACTAGGACGTTTGATAAATGGTATAAAGAGCAAAGAGTTTGCAGGCAAGAGGTTGGAAGTGTGTGAGAAGCACTTTCAGTCGATATATATTTTTAGTCGTGGCGACAAAGAGACGAAATTGACAGACGATGCCGTATGGAGGAATGACATTGTCACTTATCAAAGCTTAAAGAGAGACAGCTATACGATACAGGACAATATAAAATTAGCACTATTACCATCGAAAAAGGATATTCAAGACCAAGAACATCTATTGCCAAGTCAAATCAAGCGAGCAACAAAGCCTACGAACATAAATGATGGTGTATTGGCTAATAGTGTTTTACATGCCACCATCGCCAGGCTATAGAAAGAGATTGTATTGTTTTAACAAGAGCGTGAAACACTCTATGCTGCACTCGCTAAGGCTTGCTCACAGGTATACGATTTATAGCTATTAACTGTCGAGGATGCGATATAAATTATGCTAAATCTGAAATACATGCGGAGACGGCTGATATGCAGAAACCAGTAGAAAGTTGTCTTAAATCTAATTGTATCAAGCTTTAAAGTAAGATCAAACAAGTGAAGCAGGACAGTAATAATAGTCAAATAAATTCATCACTAGTTCACATATCCTAACTCGCCTCTGGACTAGGTTCCTAGCATCCAATGCATACGCTATATTTATGCAATTCGTTAAGGATGAAATGGGAAAGTATAATCCTGGACGTCAAAGCTTGAATTTTGAAGATGCAATCATCATGTGGTTTGTTAAAGTGCACAAAGGGCTGTAAGGACAGTAAAATGTTGCAGTATCTGTTTAATTTGGTTGGGCACATACGGTATCGAACATCTGCCATGATGTTAATGATATACTGGATGAATTCTCTAAGCGGCCTGCTTATGATCCGATTGCTCGTTTCAACCACAATTGTTTATTTTGCTGCGACAAGGACTATGATGAGTATAGAAATATAGCACTAGTCATCGGCGCAATTCGTCGGTGAGCAAAATAAAGCAACAATAGAATTGTTGCCGTAAGAAACTAAGAGTTCACATAGAGAGTGTCAATCGTCAAGCAAAGCTTTTTGAGAAGCTTTCAAGAGACGTGGATGTTATTGATGTTCCCTTCTTTTGTAAGGCGGTCATATTCTGATTCTTTTTAATTGATACAATATCACACATTGTGGGACAATAAATCATAAGAAAATAAAGTGATACTTAGGGTGGTTCTTAACGAGGAGTTTTCAATAAATCCGTTTAATTAAAGGTATTTTTCAACCAATGAGAACACATAGTTTTTGTTTTTCGAAAATTCATTAAACAACAAGGTGCTCAGAATTCGTTGTTAAAGGCTAACGAAAAACGAGAATACGTACCGTTAAAGTACGTTTGTCGACTGTGACGTAGAATAAGTAAAAACATTTCATTGGTAGAATGGAAAACCAAATGTGGTGTCAAATGTTGTGTGTTTTCACTGTTTTGAGCGCTCAACCGAATACTATGGGGACGCAGCACACAGCATCGACTTCCTCAGGTATTGAATTCAATCTTATGCAGAATGCTAGCACACCGCCGTCGAATCAATTGATGGCGATCACTTCTCAAGCGTCTTCGAGCTCTTCAGGTACTTCATCAGATAGACAGATTTTCAAGGAGAGACAAAGAGTGTAACGAGGCGCACACAGCAGCCAAATTATTCAACATGGCTTCGTGAATCGGCGAACAAAGAACACATACGAAGGGAAGAAATGCTAGGTCTTACCGTTAGAGGAGTACCTGTCAAACGTAATGCAGCAGGTGAAATTATGTATTCACGAGAGCATGTTTATGATGTACATGACAAGAAGGGTTTTAGCGTCCAGTCCAAACAGCGAATAATTCAGGCGTTGTATGATAATGATAGAGCGACAACTGACTCTCCTAATTGGCTCTCGACCCCTCTAAACATAACACCAAAGAAGAAGCACAAAGTAATAAGCAAGACAAAGGTGAAGAAAGACAAACAATAAATTCCAGTAAAACAGAAGGATGAGGCGATGATGCTTCGAAAGACTGATAATGCATTAGCACGATTCTGTGCAATTATTACGGATGAGAAACACTACGACGGGCTTGTATCACTAGAAGAGGGTGATACACGAGCTATGCTTGACAATAAGGCTACCGGAGACAGTAACGTATTTTGGGTCGATGTAACTCAAGACTTTATGAATCCCGATTATGCATGGAACATGACAAACGAAATAATTCTAAGTGATGGTGAAGCCTATACAAACGATTCTGACAGCGATGACGATAATGTTGACAATGCTATTCTGCAAGCACGAGTAACTAAGCACGCTGACAAGTTAGCTGAACGGCGTAGAAAGAAGTCACAGTATCCAGCCTCTCCTCCACTCGAACAGTGGGAAAATGACTGGGATGTCCTGAATGCTACCCAGAAGAGCATGGTTGAGCGAATAGAACGAGTCGATCCTATGGATATAACATTTACAACACAGGCCCGAAAGATGTTTGGAGACATTATTTGCAAGACAGCCGTGAGAAACAGACTAATCTCTTGGTGGAAAGATGCCAAATCTAGCTTTGCGATTGTGCAAACAAATATGGAGAAATCTGGCCATCATGCGCCCACATTTTTGGATTTCTTTATGGTAAGATTTGTGCACTGATGTTGTACACGTACATATTGCCACGTGGGGAGGGTGCTTTAGAAGCACTCTGTGCTGTTGCAGGAGGCCCATTAACTACTGGGATGTCTAGTGCGATTGAATGGGAAGACACAGAAGTTTCTGATTGCGCTGACTCCGGTGTGTCCACAACTTCAACCGGACGTACACGCAGCGCCAAACATGAAAAGGAGCTAAAGAGGAAAAAACAGGCCATGAAAGAATTGGCGTGTTCAAAGGAAAGCGACGAAGCTATGAACGAAACAATTTCAAAGGGGGTACAGATGTCCATTGATAGCGACAGCGTGCGAAACATAGCTACACTTTCAAAAGAAATACTGGAACTCAAGAAAGCTATACTAGAAGTTGATGATGATGAAGAGCTAGAAAAAATGTTTACCAAAGCACTCCAAAAGGCAAAAGATTAGTTTAAGGCTCTACTAGGTTAATGTGTATACTACATAGTGTATAATGTAAATAAATGAAAATAAAACAATTGTAGAGCAGCAGATATTTATTATTTGTATTATCATA
>NW_014040535.1:32991-42883 GCF_001186125.1 Sphaeroforma arctica JP610
TTTCCATCGAAGTTTACAAAGGCAGAGATTTCGTGCTCATTGTCTACAGTTCATTGTATTTACACTTCCACAGCAAAACTTTCGTTGAGCGAGGTCCGTTTTATGTATTAAACGCTGTTTTTATTTGTAGGATACATTTTCAAGAAAATTATTTTTGTAAAACTATCATATACAAGTCGCTCTATTCACTCAGAATATCTCGGCTTCTGCCTAATTCTACGAATATTTTTGTTTTCTGAGGCCGACATCGTTGCTCAAACCCTAGTAGCATATCCTATTTTTTTCTTGTCCTGTGTGTAGCGATTTTGTGTAGCGCATTTTTGTAGTACAAAATTTTAGCATAATGTACATATACCACGTGTAGAACATATAGAAGACTCGTTGCCTAGTTTTCTTTTGTCATACCATACGCATACTTGTGTTTATTGTACCCGATCTCATCTCTCATACCTATTTAGTCAATAGTTTTCAATCTGCGTGCAGCGCATGTCCACAGCTTTTATGGAGTAATGTGAGAGACGAGCAAGAAATGGAAAGTTCTTTTCTCAGGTCACTGAGTTTATAGGATGTGGGTTCTTGGGAAATTTAACAAGCGAATAGGCAAGCGTTTGCTAGTTTACACTCGAACAATATTATGTGACACATGCACCACACTAGTCCAGTAGAATTAAGATCTAAACCAAGTGGTTATAGACCAGGTGATACCCAACAGACTCGGAAAAGCAAAACAAAAATTAGGACAAGAATAAACTAAGCAATAGAGTACACACCTGAAACAATTGGTACAAAGATCAGCTGTCTCCGTTATATTCATCCAGTGTCAACACAAAACACAATGAGTTACAAGAGGTGAAACTATGGGCAGGTCTGACATACACATGTCTGACTACTGTTGGAGTATATACTGCAGAGCTCATGTGTGTAAATATGTAGGCATGCGTTCATTATTGTATACCCGAGCGTTAGTATGTATCACTAAGCTCGATAGAGTCAGGATCAAAACTAATAGATGGTCTACCCAATGTTGTTCGACCAAGTAAAAGTCGCAAGCAAGGTCGGGAAAAAACAAACAAACCGAACAATCAAATGACGGAAGCAAATAGTTCGAAAAAATCATGTGTCATCTCCGTTGGAGTAATCCGGCGCCGACACAAAATGTATTGGAATTCGAGTGGTGTATTTTATAGATAGCTCTGGCAGACACTTCTTTTTCTAATCTAGACGAAGGGTTTACACGCCGAGATCGTGATAAAAAAAAATCAGAGCGGCTTCGCGTGAGATTTAGTTTGCCAGAGTGCGTGGTGATATGCGTATGTGTGAGCTTCAAACCAAATTAATAAGTACATGCAGGCCTGGTAAACAAATGTTGGTGCAATTATCTGGGCGTCCGTGTGAATAATTTCGATACGCGCAAGTGAAGGATATTTTTACTTAATATTTTGTTCCGCGGATTTCAGTGTGTATATGTGCCTTCAATCGAAGGGAGTTTATGAATATATCGCCTGAAAGGTTCAGTGGCATAGTCTGCTACCACTAAATTTAAAATTGTACCTGCAAGTATATATTTTGTATTGCTGTTTTTATGTTGACACCCGCCTTTATATTGCAGTCGAAAGGATCGCGCTCTGGATGTTATTTGGAAAAAGGTCACGAATTCGTTCACAAAAAGACAAAGATATCAGGTAATTGCTTGTCACATCCAATTCATATCTGAAGGTGCCCTTCGACAAGCATGTGCCAGGGGATCATTTGGTACAGGCCAATCAAATGTTGCAACTGCCGATTCAAGCGCATATTGAGATCAAGCACCACTGAACACTTGAAACCGACAATGTGACAGCTAGCGTGGATTCCATGATATATAATATGTATTTTGTAGATACATGAGTTGATTCTCAAGTATACTGATCAAGTACAATATAATTATAACTTAGGTGATTGGTCAGCTCGTATTATTTCGTTCATGGTGTGCTATCATGATCATTTCACACATTCGCTGACTCCGAGTTACAAGTCTGTAAACTTACAGATTTCCATGCTAAAGCTATTCAATACAGAGGGCGCTGTCTTGAGCATTTGTTCTCTACTAAATCGTCCTTGTTTCAGAGACAGGTAAGTGTGCAGCATAAATAATTATTTCAGGTGTGTTGTAGTTTTCTACGAGTAGATATGAAATTGGAAAAAAAGAAACACTAATATACCTATGTACATATGACATTGCTTTCAACGACCAATCTTCCAGATGATTGCAAAGTTTTGTAGACACGGATGTCTGAGTACCTGCACAGAGAAAGTTGCATACTGCAGATTTTTAAGATCGTTGTGAACTTAAGCCATGGAAAGCAATTACAAAGGTTCGAATCAATTCAATCCGTGTCCGCCAGTTCAAAGCAGTTGTTCCAATCTATGTCAGTTACGAGCTGGACTTAACACGCTTCAGTTTCATACCTGAAGTCCTCGGACTAAACTAAAGCGTGACAAACCTGTGTGATATAGGACATTGGTAGTGTTTCCGTGAGCAGCGCGAAATAACAGATTCCACAGCCAACATCATCAACCCGTGTTCATAGCGTTCTACCGAAGGTTCTGCCACAACCATGAATGGTTGGACAACCTGTAAAGCCACACCAGGCAATGGGGCAATCTAGAGCGACTCAGAGCACTACTCAGAATTTTACAGCGCTACAACAAGGAATTTTGGTACAGCCATGTGCTTCTATAAACAATCAACAGTTTATGAACACAAATTTTGTGCAGTCGCTGAATCAAACACCGAACGCAACCCCGCACATGATCAGGCTATTAATGCCACTCAATAAGAATGTGCAAGCATTGACTGTAGTACAAAACAACGTACAACCACAAGTTTCTTAAATTCCATAATGGCGCGACGACAGAAACAGCGTCGTCAGCTGCTACAATGAACGGCTGGATAGGACAACCCTCAACAACAACAGGCGAGTCAACACCAGAGTTCACGGTAAACAGCAGGTGCCAGAATTCATCAGACAGCAAGTGCGATAAAAATACCAATGTGCAGTGAATATATTGAGCAGATTATAAATATATTATATAGGTACATTATATGAAAACAAGATCGAAAAATATTGCTGAGGCGTACGCACGTTGTCCAGCAGAGTTTAGGAAAAACCATTCACACACAAATATATAAGAAAGTAGCACATATGCGGGCGATGTAGCACAGTCAGAGTCAGTAGCCGGTGCGCCGTCACCACAATGCCAATAAAACTTTCATGACTGAAGTATATGATTCCCTTTGTGTTTGTGCGCTTCTGTTCGTCACCGACAAAGTATCCGTGTTGTACTTTGGGTCGTCATGTAGAATATGTCAAGGTCTCGCATCACATATATGTGGTTTTTTTTGTACAAAAGGTGGATACATTTTTCTTGTACCTCGACTCAGTCTTAGCTCGGCACTTGACGGAAAGGAACCGACTCGCACCTCGATACCAATGAAAATGATTCGTCACTAAATCGCCTCCACACAAACAGACCCTTCGACGACTTCTGCCTACACATGTACGTTGAAAACCACGTTTTGGGGGGGGGGGAGGGGGGGCACATGTATTAACAGATTCACCTCAATTGTTTTCGTTACCTTTGAGAAGAGCTCAGCCCCAGACAAACTGATCCACGAAAAGGGTCCCGCCTGATCGCGCAGTGATCTCACTGAGTGTCCGTGTCATTCACTCCCCTGGGTGTCACTATCAGACCTCTCAGTCTGGGGTGCAAAGATAGTAAACTTTGCTTGCGGCTCATACATCCAGGTGTTTTTAGGCCCTAAGTATCGTAGATCCGATCGATCCGATCCCGGGTCTCATGGGCTGACTCCCCTGTTGTCTCGACAACAAGAACAGCGGCCTCTATCTCGAGCCTGCAGGAGGAGTACAGGCTTTGTTTCCTCCATTTCCTACCGACAGGTGGGAAAGTCAACTTACCATTTATTCTGGACAGTAAATTTCTCAAAACAATTGATGTTTACAGTAAAGTGGGTTTTTTTTATGTCGCATCTTCACGACAACTTCAATTTCGTCGACTTGATCTTTGATAAAGTAGAACGTTCGTTGCACTATTCATGCACGACTACAATTATCAGTCAAGGAATTTTGTTAACACTGAATAGTCTTTATAGGAGAGGCACAATCACTTTTTTTAGATGCTATCATCGGGTAAACGTCATATTCTATACTTCAATCTTCATTTTTGCAGATTACCGGATTTAGCTGGTGCTCGTTATTCTATGTTAGGTAGATATTAGTAGATCCCTGAGTCACTCGAAGGGCAATCCCTCGAGCGGAGGATGATAGATACAGGATCGTAGCGTACATCTCCGCAGGACCTGCAAGCGCCGCAAGCGGACGTCGTATACTCTCATCTTCAACATCTGGCTCTCCCTTATTTCTAACTTACGGGATTAATTTGCCGAGTTTTAGATCATGAAGAATATGCTGAAAGTCTAAAGATTTTCAACAACCTCAGCCTAGTGAGAGTTCACAAGAACATAGTGGGCATTCAAATGTTTCACTAGCGCCTCAAGTACCTTTATCAGGTCCCTCAAGTGATCCTAAGGTAGCTACAACTTCTCAGTCAAAGAGTACTATTACTATTGCCTCTAAGAGAGTGCATTACCAGGCTTTACAGTCGCTAGTTGCATCACTATCGGTTATTCCTGATCGTAGGGAGGGGTTTCTCCCAGAAACAAACTAATATAACGCAGCTTATATTCAATATTATTCTCGAGCAAGAGATCGTTAAAAATTCACAATCATTTATAACCATGCTGCTACGATGCAACATCGTATTGAAATGTACATGGGTGAGGTTTCAAAACACTCAAAAGAAACATGTCGAGCATTTAATTGAGCAATCATGGACCAGATCTGTCAGGGACATAGAAGGCGCTTTAACAAGGTAAAAGACATCCTTTTAACGAAGTAAATCTAGCAGAATTCTCGAAATTCTAAAGAGTCAAAGATGTTGTCAATGATGAGAGAAGGATGGGAAATTCGACGCATCCCCATTGACGAATACTACTATGCGGTAACGTATGCAATAGCATCGGGAAGCAAGCTTGTTGGCAATGATTTTTCACAATCTTAAGCACTTTACTATCTCGGTCACTCCGGTGGTCAACCTCAAGGGAGTGAAGTACAGTATAGTTTACACTCCTAGAGATCGGCCACCGGGGTTGACCACTACTCTTTGTGACATTAAGTACTGATTTAGGCTTTCTATTTTTTGACTATCAACCGTATCACCAATAGCCTGTACAATCTCCTTCTTCGTTCTTATTCTGAGTTTAATTAAAGTTAGTAATCTTTGGACAAAGACCCCTAGTTTAATCATTGCCATTCTCGTAATGATATATATATATATATAGATATATACATATATATATATATATATATATATATATATATGTATATGCATATGTATATATATATATATATATATATATGTCGATTGGCATTTCACCTACTAGCTGCAGTTCATCTCATAGCGTTACAACTCTTCCGAGTTCGCCCTTCCAATTTTCGATAAACTATCTGGGCTGACCACGGCCAAATCCACTTCCCTTTCGGATCATAAAAAATTCACTTACACTCCTTCAAACTTGCTTTCGCTACTCTAATTTATATAGTATCCTTAGGACCGGGCAAACTAGCTATTCCTTTATACTCGCTGACCATTTATGCAATAGGTACGTTGTTGTTTCTTTCAACTTTAACTGTAATTTCACACCGGATTTCTTGATTTATGTCACTTCACTTAGTGGTTCTTTTTCAGACTTTCCTTCACAGTACTCGTTCGCTATCGATAAAGTACTTTCGTTAATCTTCGATGGAGTTCACCGTTATTCAAAGAAAATTTCACGTGTTCTCTTCTGCCTTTTGATGTCTGAGCCATCGTAGCTCCTTGAGGGTACACCCCCCAAAGGGGGCAGTGTAGGAGTGTGGCTACCCTCCACCACTCGAGTGTGAGCCCTCACAAATGTAGGTGGCACCCACCTCCACTAGGGGGGAGCGTAGGAGGGACACCAAGGAATACCCTCCACCAGTGTAGGAGGGCTTCCGTTCTCCACCGAGTACGCTACCATCCACTTCCCTCTCGTAGGGAGTACGGATACTACGATACTGTGTGCTACGCCAACTTACAGGATCCTTTCCCCATCTGTTCTTCCAATCTCTTATCATTCAGCTCTCGATCCCGGTAGGCGGGCTCTTGCCGTCAAAAGATAACATTGCCCGTGTAGCATTGCCCGTGACGGGTCACAGTAGCTCGGTCACGGGGGGCATCAAGAAACCCTCGTCTATTCTTTAGATCCCACAGGGAGGTGCCCTCCTGACGGGGTATCTAGCTCGTCCGGTTCTTCCGTTTTTGCTCGCCACTATTCACGCAATCTCGTTCAATTTATTTATACACATTACTTAGATGTTTCAGTTCATATGCTTCATTTTACCCCCACCATCATCTCTGGGGGTCTTTATGAGTTTCCCCTTAGTGTTATTGTACATGTGCACACTTTTCGCTTTATCATACGACACTTAAGATTCTTCTAGTCTTCCATCCTATACTATTTATTCACTCGGCCACCATCTTTTTATCTGAGGCTATTTCTCTTGATCCTCGTAGCCATGAATACCATCATGTTTTACATGGTGGAGGGCAAAGTAAACTTGCTTAGCCCACAGTTGACAGCTATGGTTGCATGAACAAGAATCTGTCTGCCTAGACCTACAACCAAATCTCCCTAGTACGCTACAGGGGGAAAGAGGAAGAGATAGATATAAGATCGAATATGCGAGGAATAAAAATAGATAGAGAATCTAGGTGGACACCAGGTCTATCCCTCTGTCATGTCAGCGGGTAGATCACTATTGTCCGATTTGCATAACTAATCCTAGGCAAGGTTGTCAGCTTTCTCTTGAATATGCTTCAGATAATTTCCTACATCATTTCATTTCATAGATTATATACTTACATCTTTGTTCTACCTACTACCTAGTCTAGTCTTCTCTCGATGAAGCATCTGATTCTCCCCGTAGGCATGTCCACTTTTACCTGCCAATGAAATATCTCCCCACTTATCCCCATCCCAATGTCCATAGTTAGACTGCCATCTCTTCCTGGTATTGGTACACTGGTTTCTTTAGATATATTTTTTTAAACTCTATTTACCCCCCGGGTATGCTGTGAAGTCTTTTACTTTATTCTACTATCGTATTCATCATTTCACTAGTCATTTTGATATATTACTTGTGTGCATAGTTGAATTCCTTGGGCGTACATCAATAATTACTTGCATAATTTTACCCAAATAAAACTTTGAATTACAATTAAGCGTCGACCAACGCTCCGTTAGCAGTAGGATATCGGCCACTAGAATTTAAACTGATATTTGTAATCTATTTTTTCGCAGTCATAGAATTTCCAATATTTTTTATTCATATAAGTTCTGAGAGTTGGGTGACCTTAGCAGAGGACTTGCCGATGAGAACCGCGAGTTCTGAGTTTCGCGCTCGTCCCTCCGCAGTGTTTCGTTGAAGTTTTTGACTTGAGCTACACACAGGGAACAATGCGTATGAGATAAAAATTAGATCCAAATTGGTACACGAGATCGGGTCCAGGAGCTTCAAAGCATCCGGATCGGACAAGGGGGGAAGGTTGTGAAATTCCTAGAAAGATCAAGTGCTTTTACTTGACAACTCTACGCAAAAGCTGCTGTGGATGTTTGCTATGATTTAACCTCGCGCCATACAGATGTGTGGGGTAAATGTAAAATGAGAGGTTTTGTGTGTAATGATTGACCAATTGTCGAGAACTGCAAACCACAAGCACGATAACTATATACTATATTCTATATACGAACTATATACTATATACAATCTACGAACTATATACTATATACAATCTACGAACTATATACTATATACTTCAAACGCTTGACGTGAAAACACACACAATGAACTATCAATACGACACTATCACTCACCAAAATAAGACACTATGCCGTCAACTGAACTAACTACTCATACGACATTATTACTCAGCAGGCAATAAACCAGACAATCATACAAACCATCAAGACAGTGCAAAAGACAATACATCGTGCAAGAACCTACAAGTAAATCATTGATTTGTCACTTGGTACGACATCAACTCAGGAGGCTATGACTATGAGCTACAGGTGACCTATTAAAACATATCATAACTCATCAATCATGACACCAACTCAGGGAGGCTATGACTATGAGCTACAGGTGACATTTAAATACGACATCATGACTCATCAATTAAAGAGGGTATGACTATGAGCTACAAGTGACCCATCAATACGACAACATGATTCATCAAATACGACACTCAGGAGGCTACGACTGTGAGCTATAGGTGACCTTTGAATATAACATCACGACTCATCAATTAAGGAGGCTATGACTATGAGCTATATTTAACCTATTAAGCGATATCATAACTCACCAAGGTACGACGCCATGCAGGAGAATGTGACTATGAGCTCCAACGTTGTTATGGCCCTCATATAGTTGAAGATGCTACCCTCCAGGTTGACCTGTGAGTGGTGAAGCGATAATTGTACACCATCTCAGAAAACAGCACGCCCTAATTCCTGAAGCAATCTTGTATGAAGCCATGGGATGCTCACAAACGTGTCATAGACCAAGAAAACATGCGCAAAACATGAGAAAAACATGTGCAAAACATGAGAAAAACTCTCGCATATCGGTAGAAATGCGGCAACGTGATTCATTACCATTACGTCAGTATATAAACGTTTCTAATCGTGCTTACTAGCTCTATTCATTGCGTCAGTATACAAACGGTTATAATTGTACTTACTAGCTCTATTCAATACGTTAGTATATAAAATTCATTACGTCAGTATATAGATGTTTGGAATCGTGCTTACTAGCTCTCTATACATGCATAGTGCAGCGCTAACCAGGGCCGCAGGCAGCCGACACGGTATAGTAATAGGAATGGAAAGGCGATTGACCACATACATCTGCGTTGAGGAGGGCCAGCATCACCAGCAGGATCGTGTTATCTGCGGATAGACCAAACCGTTCATTTTTTTGTGAGACGTTGTGCGTTGCGGTGGAAAGTACAGATATATACCCGTGGCGACAATGACACTAATTAGTGCCCACCGAGATACAGAATTTGACAGCCGAAACGAGCTCAACTTCAATTCATCAGGAGGTGCTTACACGGCATCGACTTGTGATATATTGCTTATTAGATTGCAGGGAATGTGATACATTGTCATATTAAATAGTAGTGAAGATGATGTATTGTCCCACTCGATTACAGGGAATATGACACTCTTGTCTTATTTTAAATAGCAGTGCATGTGCTACATTGTCTTAATAGATTGCAGGGAATGTGGCAAGTTGTCTCATTAAATAGTAGTGAAGGTGATGTATTGTCCCATTCAATTACAGAAATATGGCACATTTGTCTTATTTTAAATAGTAGTGAATGTGATACATTGTCGTATTAGATATCAGAAAATGGGACGTGCTGACCTAGCAGACAGCAGAGATTGCAACCCCTTGTCGTGCAGCATTAAATGCACCGCCGATAAACACGTCTCTGCACTGAACGACACGCA
The DNA here is from genome assembly GCF_001186125.1 of Sphaeroforma arctica JP610. NCBI lineage: Eukaryota > Ichthyosporea > Ichthyophonida > Sphaeroforma > Sphaeroforma arctica. The sequence continues at coordinate 42,647 of NW_014040535.1, forward strand.
ATATACACTGACACGCTATATACACTGACACACTATATACAATGACACGCTATATGCACTGACCTGACACGTTATATACACTGACACGCTATATGGACTGAAACACTATATACAATGACACGCTATATACACTGACACGCTATATACACTGACACGCTATATACACTGACACACTATATACACTGCCACGCTATATACACTGACACGCTATATACACTGACGCGCTATATACACTGA
>NW_014040535.1:44624-64565 GCF_001186125.1 Sphaeroforma arctica JP610
TGGGGAATGTGAGAATGTAAGTAAACAGCTGCAGGTGGTGTGGGGAAGTGTGAGAATGTAAGTAAACAGCTGCAGGTCGTGTGGGGCAATGTGAGAATGTAAGTAAATAGCTGCAGGAAATACACCTATCATGTACACAAGTTCGGATACGGCTAGCGATGTGTAGGGCGGGTCAACGCTCGACTCGCACGACGCTCTGTTTCTTTGTTTGGTTAGTATGCGCAATCTCTTATGTACACATATATATACTATCATATCCAGTGGAAACACACCCACACACTACCGAGGGCAAGTGCGTATAAGCAATTCAGCATGCATGAGATTGTATTCATATATATATATATATATATATATATATATATACACACACACACACACACACACATATATATATATATATATATATATACATACACACACACACACCCGCATATATATATATATATATATATATATATATATATATATATATATATATATATACATACATATACATACACATGCAGCCCATGGATACAAATAGTTTCATCCATATATGAATCTACACGTAAAAATAGTCCCAAGTCCAAAGACTGCGGTTCTAAGTGAAGCCCTCGAACGCAACATCCAAATAGTCCGAGCAAGACAGCACCAAACTGTCAATCCCTGCGAAAACATACACTGCCACGGATAGAGTGACACAGATGCGAATACAGTGGATGGCAGTCATATAGATGTACACAAACACATATATTATCCATTCAGCCACTTGCATATACATATACACATACACTTATATATTATCCATTCAGTCACTTACATATACATATACACATACACATATATATTGTGGATGGTAGTTATATACATATACACATACACATACATATTGTAATTAGCAGTCATATACCTGTACACATACACATATATATTATGCATTCAGTCACATACATATACACATACACTTATATATTGTAATTAGCAGTCATATACATGTACACATATACTTATATAATGTTAATGCCAGTCATATACACGTACACGTGAACTTTTTCTATAGTATACATTCGAATAACAATCGCTTACCGTTCTCACCAGCATGGACACAGAGCTGTGATTCCAATTCACGCCCACCAGCGCGAAGTCCGGAAAGTCCCAAAACAGCAGCACTAAATTAACCACCATTGCCGAAACAAGAACAGCCACAGGTCGAGTGACGTAGATGTGTCGGCTACGGATGACGTTCTGTTCAAAGCTGCGATCGAAACTGGTGCGTGCATTGAGCAGATGCAGACGCTCGCCTACAAGGTTTGGGGGATCGAATGTGAAGATAGTGAATAGATTAGTAAAGGTATAGGTTAGACAGGTGGAAAGGTCTGAGGACTCGAGTTTATTTATATTAATGAGGGTTCAAATATATTCATGCTAATTAGTACATACATAAATGTTCCGGTTAAAAGGTCTGAGGTTTCAAAATTAAATATTTTAATTAGGATATACAAAACTGGGCCAGATGAGGTGAATAAGTACGAATGAGTCAGTTAATTCGGGAATTGGGTTAGTGATTTTGCAAAGTCCGATTAGTTCAGGGCAGGACTACTGTGATTCTGGTCATAAAGCTCACAATGAGTGTACGCTCTCGGAGAAAGAGTATCGTAGTGTATGATAAGTGGACAATAAGTGAGCACCCAAGTATCGTCGTGTATGATAAGTGGACAAGAAGTGAACACCCAAGTATAGTGTGTATGATAAGTGGACAAGAAGTGAACACCCAAGTATAGTTGTGTATGATAAGTGGACAAGAAGTGAGCACCCAAGTATAGTTGTGTATGATAAGTATACAAGAAGTGAGCACCCAAGAATCGTCATGATAAGTGGACAAGAAGTGAACACCCAAGTATAGTCGTGTATGATAAGTGGACAAGAAGTGAGCACCCAAGTATAGTTGAGTATGATAAGTGGACAAGAAGTGAGCCCCAAGTATCGTTGTGTATAATGCTATGGTCTTCTGATACCCTAATTGTCGACGTAATGGGACATAATAGTTTTGGGTTGAGTTTCAAATCATTAATTCATATAACTACAGTGATAAGAAATAACCTGTATTGGGTATTGAACACAATCCAGATTTCGGGGTCACGTCAATCCCGTAACCTGCTGTGGAGTTCTGTTCTTTGCCACCTCTGTCTGTAACTCGGGTGTTATTGCATTGGCCTATTCTGTGTTGGAGATAATTTTATACAGGCTTCGGGCGACTTCTTAGTATATTGACCATCATATAGACGATACATCATATAGACGATAGATACCTTAGAAAAACTGGGTCAAATGTCCTGATCGAAATAACATTGCGGCCGAAGCCGTTTGGGGGTTGCCGCGAGACTCTGTATTGGTCTAGAACACATTATATCACACAACTCCAGACATAAACAAACACTGCACAAAGACTGAACGCTTTGGTAACCATGGTGACGCCACGGGGCAACCATCCGCCAATGAGCGTGCATGCGAATGCAGAAGTATGTCTTATGATGGCTATGTTATTTATATAAGCGGGGATAGATTCATCGTGGTTCCTACTGAGTGTCTAAAGATGCTAGTGTGTACAACCAGAACTAAATAACACACAATATAATACAACATCTGGACTAGGTGCGAAAATACGCGAAATGTTTGCTGGCAAATGCCGAAAGCTCTATCTAAAGTTTAGGGCTACTCTGCAAAGGCTTCTACAGAGTACATATGAAACAGGATTGACACATTTGACACATTACTTCATAATGACACAGACACAGACACAGAAACAGACACAGACACATACGCATCCACATCCACGTCATATACTCATATAATATACACACATTATATATATATATATATATATATATATATATATATATATATATATATATATATATATATATATATATATATATATATATATATATATATATATATATATACTATACTATCCTAAATACGGAAACAAAGGAAGGAACATGGACTATCTTTACTATAGCAACCACAATATTGATCAAAGATAACGTACCTCTGAACCGTGAGTAGGGTTTGCGAGACTGACCATGGTGTTTATTCGTATTCCTACTTAGGGGTTTTCAGGTAATGTATATAGCTAAATAAGGTGAATTCCAGTCGTGCTATAATTATGTGCTACATTTGGTAGAAAATCAAATCCGCTATCACATCATGATGTTGAAGTTCTTCGATGTATATATGATGTATGGTGATCTTTGGACTATCTTTATAGGCAGTACATAGGCTCCTTGATTATATTTGTATTGTCATACACAGACACTTGTATCATCATGAGTGAATTCAAATGGCATATGGCACTCTGTATTTTATTTTATTTTGAGAATGAAGCGACAGTGAGATTAAATATTGATGACTAGACCAAAGTCCAACTTTCTATTTATAGACTGCCCCAAGGCCCAAAATTTCAAATTTGGGCCACAATTTCAGGGCTAAAAACATTATATTACAAGCATCATTATTCAGTGACAAGAAGAGGACCTGGACTTCTGGAGGCTGGAGCCTTGGAGGGCACCAGTCCGGAGTCGCCTACTGTTGTTTCCATGGTGATGGCCTTCTGTGTCATCATGTACAAATTTGTAGTTTTGTACGTTTTCTAATTTTTAGTTAAAACAAGTAAAATAAATATGTATCAATATTACCGAGTAGCTGTGTACGAAGACCGGCACTGTTATCACTTCGAATAACTATTTCATCTAAGCTGTCTTAGTACGATCATCCATATCGTAGTAATTTTACAATCAAAATGAGATTCTTCTTCTATTTCGGTATGTGAGCAATTCATTGTGATTCAACCCAATACTCTGTGTAATATATGTGTTTTTATGTTCATATGGAATGACCTCACATATATGAAGATACAAACTGACTATGAGTTTGATCGCGAGTAGGTAGAAACCATCTGCTGAATTTAGACACACTGGTATCTGAAACTACGCAAGTGACGATACTCATTTGGATAATTTGTAAAATACATATGTGCGTATATGTGTACGTATTATGTTCATCAATGTTTGATATTGCCCCTTTCCTAAGTACGTATACTATATATATGTAAGAAGTTAGAAGATTTCATATATATATATATATATATATATATTACATGTGCACACACAACTTCACAAGTCTATCACTTCAAACCGGCTATTGCATGTGAAATCTATTTGATAATGCACTCGGAATAGAAGTCGTGGGCATATAACCTCATACGTGCTACTGTTTTTAGCGCAGTGACAAGCAATTATACGCGAAATGATGTATAATCACATAACACTATATATATATATATATATATATATATAAATACACACAGACATATATACATATATATATATATATATATATAAATACATACATACACACATACATATATATATATATATATATACACGCGCGCGCGCACACACACACGCACACACACACGCACACACACACGCACACACACACACACACACATATATATATATATATATGAAGAGATACATGTGCGTACCATGTCTCTAGATTGTTTTTTCAATTATAGATTCAATCTCGTTTCCTCGTATATGACCAGTTACATACAAAAGTACTGCGAAATACCCTCAAATTGAACAATTAATGCGAATGTACTCCACACATACACATAAATACAAAGACTCATATTGCGCATGTCTACATTGGCAGCTGTCGCGGCACTGGGTGTGGCTAAAGTATACGCCACCACAGACACATACACCCCCCCTGAAGGCCTCCCACTAGTCGCGTTCTCTCCAGGAGTCAACTACCAGCTCATGCAGGTCAGTACGTGGTGTTGTATACAGGTGTCATGTGTAACATCAGTTATTATACTTATAATAATGTAATGTAGTATTCAACATCTTTTTTGTATATGTATCGTGTGTAGGAGTGCGTAGTTGTCATGTAAACATATATGAGGGGCTCCCACTATATATATATATGTATATATATGTATATATGTATATGCACACACACACACACACACATATATATATATATATATATATATATATATTTATATATATATACCAAAACAGCCCACCAATCGCTGTCCAACAAGTCTCTGTCCTTTTAAACCATCAAAGCACACATATACCTAAACAACCTCACTACTCTCCTTCCTATTTACAGGCTGACAATGACGAGTTTGTGATGCAGCTTACGATTGACGCTGGTAGCAAGCTCGTGACGCTGCGGCACAAAGACGGCCTCTCTGCAACGGTGGTGGAAGGTAAGGAGAGTGTATGAGACTGTGCTCGGCAAGCTGTCTGATACTTGGCGTGTGTGTGCACGTTTCACCCACACTTGCACAAGTATAAATACATCTCCCCATGCGCATAGACGCCACTAAAGACTTTTAACTTACGTTCCTAGCTCTGACGTATATTGCAACTCGATGCCCTATCCCATAATCGCAAGTTCGTGAAGTGTATCTTTACGTTCGTAGGACGGACACATTGACGCAACTGCATACACTAAAACGATACCATTCTACTATCATCAGGTTCGTTGCAACGCTCTGAGGATGGTGCGGTTGTGCATGCGGGTGACTCATGGGAAGGCCCTGCTGACGAATTGCATACGTTTGCTACATCGCACGTATGTGGTGTATCCTTCGATGAAGTATTGAGTTACCAAAGTGTGCGCCTCTGAAACACGTTTGTAAGATGTCACATATGTGGATGTATAGCATTTGCTTGCGTACTGATAGTGGTATGTGCCTGTAAAAGGGTTGGTTAATAATAATGGTACATATATGAAATAGGTTTTGTGTAGTGTATACATATGACAATGGCGCTAAAGTTTGTGGTAGTGCTTTACTTCATATTTGATTTTTTGAGTGTGAACGTACACACGTGCACATACATAGTGGTTAAAAAATGAGAACAGGACAAATATTTTTCCCGTAAACGTTTCCGTTTACTGTACTAATACACTTGCGGTGCTACTAGATGAACAACAAATAAAGGTAGTGGTGTCGATCATAGCCTTCTAAATAGACATGTCTGTTGAGCGAGTTGGTTGTTTTAGAATGGAAGCTGGTTGCTTTGCTCACCTTTATATTATATTGTATTTATATATATACCTCATATACCTCATCTCTTATTCCAAAACATCGAAATATGCGTACACACCCCGATAGTCGTCACCGAATTGCGCACTCGTTTTATGCGAGCGTCCAAAATCACCATACTATGAGTATACAAAGTATTAAAATCATCCCACTACAACAACAACATGACACAACAGTACACGCCCCGTCTCATCAACGTTTATGCCAATACAGATATCCACAATGGTCTTTTGTGAGAATGATCACCACAATACGACACTATATGCTTAAGATTGTATATGCAACACGAGTACCATCATCAGCATTGAAGGTCTAAGTCGGATTTTACACACGACTGACAGGCCACAAAGATCCCCAGTAAAGTTTTGCTCACGGTGAAAGGAGAAGTCGAATACTTGGTCAACGGAAAGGTAGTAAACAGAGACAACAGCAAGACGATTCAGGACAAGTATAAGAATGGCCACACCTACTTAGGTATGATATATTTATATAATATATATATACATATACATATACATATATTTAGTGAATATTTTCTTTGAATGTATATATATACACTTGACTAACTGTATTGGTCACCCGACTGCTATAAATAGCTACCCCTCTACTTGTCCACTCACAATGAATCCAATTTTTGTTTTTACGTTCAGGTCGAGTAGACGGCGAGTTAGACGTTGAGTCGCTCCTCAATGAGTTCTACAGCACAGTTAAGACTGCCGACAGTGCACAGTCTGTAACAGAAAAGGCCCGAGCTGCACGCACTGAGTTTATCTTCAAGTATCTCGCACCCGCCGTAGGTAAGTGTCTTGAAAGATCTGTTATATATATATAGGTATATGTATAGGTAGAGGTATAGGTATAGATATAGGTATCAGTACAGGTATAAGTATAGGTATAGGTATACTCTCTCTCTCTATATATATATACATATATGCAAGGTTGTATACTTTCTACATGCTACACCTTTTCTATAAACATGTTATAACTGATACTTTTGGCTTTATAGAAATGTATGAATTAGAAGAGTAAACCGTTCTGTATCCATCCAGGTACCGATTTATGCTCGAATAACTCGCTTCCCGTATGTATGGCTTACTAGGTGTACTTCACTAAGATAGGTCTCAACAGTACGGTCCGTTATAACGTACCGGTTTCAAAGAAGTACTTGGCATGCAAGGGGTGTTTGTGTGTAGTATTTGAACAGAGAAATTCACAAGAAATATAAACTTATGTACTGGTACACTATCGTTTACGCCTGTACGTTATTGATCTGCATACTGGTCCTCTCAATAGCTTAAAAGGGGTTCTTAGGGTAGTTAACGAGAACTTGGGTACACTCACTTGCGTTCAGGTATGAGTGAGGTGCAGAATGTCAGCGAAGAAGAGGTTGTGCTACTGGCCATGACCGGCGCTCCCAAAGAGTTGTACGAGGCTTTCCTCACACTGCCGTATTCAGCCGAAACGATTATGGTAAGCACATACGTTTATGTATATATTTGTATAATTTAAAACAATGTATTTGCCTATATATCCCTTTTATTCTTAGAAATGTCTATATGCAGGATTTTCAGTGTCAGGCCTACCGTCTGGATGTTTTTACCGCCCGCGTCAGTGAATGATATAGTCATATAGGTGAATGTATATATGAATCATACGAAGTCTGCTTTCATATGTAACAAACGTATGTAAACCCGCAGGGTGGTAGTTTAGTGTATGATATGGTCATATAGGTGAATGTATATATGTATCATACGAAGTCTGCTTTCACATGTAACAAACGAATGTACACCCATAGAGTTGTAGTTTGCAGATGCCTACATGGAGTTCGTTCTCGGAGTTGATCTCCAAACTCTAGCGATAGCTCCATTCCTCCGCTAGTCTTTTTATTTTTACTTCTCGCTCTGGTCACCATACACGTGATCCGAATACCCTTCCAGCGGATACAGTTTATATAACATTTATAGAATTTATGATGTTCGTTGTATACATGCGATTATATACTCTTTGCGTGTGTACACTACAGACACTCTGGCGCATGTGGGTTCTGAAAGATTAAGTCACAACTTCTTAGTCTTACTGTCATATGCTGTTGGTGTATCAACACCCTTTAACGGAAACCAGCCTATGCATATACAGCGTAAAACGCTTATACCAACACATATCCATCATAAAGCATTTATAGATATGCATATTCAGCACGATGAGGGCATACTTAAGCATATCCATTATAACTAAGCGTATACAACAAAAATAGCTCATAGCCAGGCATGTAATTCCTTGTTTGTAGGCTGCGATAAAACTAGAGAAGAAACTGGACAATCTGTCAGAGGAACGGGAGCGAAAGGCAGAGATCGTGGGCATGGGTGATGTCTTCCCAGCTGATGTGGCTGAGGAGTTGGAACGACAGTAAGCCACGAAACGGATATGTTTATATGCAGAACACACACATATACAACACACACACACACACATATATATATATATATATATATACGTATGAGCATAGAGTACGATCAGTGAACATTACGAACTCTCAATCAAAATATATACGCAATGCGTCTTTTCCAATTTTAACAAAGATGGTCAAAAACCTACACCTGGGGACCGAATATATGGAGAGAAGAATGAACACTCGAGGCTAGACGATTTCATAGTAGTGCCCTAGCCAACTTTAAAGTACTAATATACACAGTTCTTATACTGTTGTACTCAAGAAGCCATTGCTGCCGGCTTGTTCAATTCGGGTTTCCCATACAGTCATGCGAATCATATTGTAACTCTACTTTAGCTCGTGAAGTCTTGCGATCAATTGATTCACTGTATAAACACTCAGATGACAACATATTATATATACACCTGGGTTTAAATGACATATAGCATACTACATATACACCTCGGTTTTAAATTGAAATAATGAACAATTCTGGTTGCAGAGCTGAAGAAGATCGGGAGTTCGCGGCCAGAAAACATCAGATTATGAGCGAAATGCACGATGGCCACGACAAAGAACTATTGCCGCACGAAGCTTTGGCCGAAGCCGATCGAATGGTAATTCCTAATCTTTGTACATGTTATTTTTATACACACTTGTTGTTTGGAGTCATGGACCTATACATCTTACAGGAGCATAAACATCTGTTACATGTGTATGCATCCAGTAGAAACTTGGCATTTATCAATGAAGAGTCTGCGCGGCATAATGCAAGACGCTTTTATAGCATCTCATTCCGGTGGCGCGTGCTTGTTCGTAACTCGAAAGGCAAGGTACTGTGCACACACAAGGTGGGCATTTATAATATCGATCTACACACTGTCTGTGACTCCAAGGTTATTTGATCTTGTACACTGTATGGACATATTGTATGGCGCTGCCTGTGTGACGCAGGAAATAGAAAGGGGCGCAGTGGGAGGCATATTCATATTATCAAGATGCACCACCTATACGCATAACAGGATGTATACATTTGTTTGTATATAACACGGCACATATCGCCTAGCCATGCTCAACGGCGTATATCATGCTTGGCTCTTCAACTACACAGACTAACGAAGCGCTGGAACGAAACATAGGGGATATTTTCGGTAGTGGCAGCCCGTTCCAAAATATCGATACCGGGAAAGACGGACTTTTCGCCAACCTCTTTGGCAAAGGCAGTGCGACGGCTAATAGTTTGTATGTGTAGTATAGTCCTCGTTGTTGGTTTGTTGTCGTTGGGTCTGTTGCTATCTTTGTAGTTGCTGCTCTTTTGATGTTATTGTTGTGGTTATTGGTTACTTTATAGCTGCTGTTGTTGTTTGCAGTTGCTGTTCTGTTGTGGCTATTATCGGTGTTAATGTGGATGATTGAAATGACCAAATTACTAGATTTAAAATCGATCTTGTGTCGATGCTACCCATTGTCACGAGATAAATGCAAACAATCTCGATGTTTTTGCTGTCGAAAAATACAAGGAGTACTACCCCACTGCGATAAACTGATTCAGATCACAATACAGTACACAGGTGATTTGTCAGTCGTTTGTGTGTGCACTATGAAACCACTTTGTACGGTACTATATCGTCTATGATTAGGGATTATATTCACAACGTGTCCTTCAATTGTGATATATCAGAGTCGCATACGAACTCAAAGAAAATGTAACTGTCTGTCAAAACTCTGCATTGTAGTGCGGAGAAGATCGAAGCGAGTCTGCAGGCTCAGTATGCGGCGGCCGAGGCTGACGACGGCAAAGCAGCATGGGACGAACAAATGCGGAAGGTTAACGAAGAGGACCTTAACATAGATGCTGAAGCGAACATGCAGTAGTTTGGTTTCATCCCTGTATGAGAACGTGAAGGTTCGTGACGCAAAACACGTGTTACGGCTATATTAGTATTGCAGCAGCTGGGTACCTTGCCGATAACGAAAATGCACAAAAAATACTACAACATACCGGGGAATAGCAAGGGACAATACAGTTATTTCGAGATGAGGGCTGATATAAAGCAATATAATTTGACAATTTTTGGTCATTTTCGAAGGCGGTCTTTAATAACCTAATAAATATCTGCATTCAAGATTATCATCCAACATGGCAAAAAAACCCCTGTTCGAGTATACGAGCTATTTCAGAGTGTGGGTAATAAACATCTTCTCGATGAAAGTGAGTATTTATCATGAAATTCTTGATATGTTTATTTTGTATGCGGTAGACTGTATTTTATGAAGCAGTCATATTTATTTGAAACCGGACTACAATCCGGGTTGTAGATTTCAATCGAGGTTAGTTTAAACTAATTATGTAGTTTCGCTGAGAAGATAGAATAATTTCTATACCATGGTCTCAATTCTGATGCAGTATCATCGAGACACAATTTGCAGCTCCGCAGTCGGCACTGCCGCTTTCTAAATTCTATCCACATGCTATCATAGCAGTGAATACTAGTTGCGGTGACGTATACTTCTTGTGTACAGTACTGAATAGAATACAGTAAGTGAGAAAGAGTGAACATCTCGGGTTGATATCAATACACGGGTTAAGACACAATTTGCAGCTCCGCAGTCGGCACTGCCGCTTTCTAAATTCTGTCCACATGCTATCATAGCAGTGAATACCAATTGCGGTGACGTATACTTCTTGTGTACAGTACTGAATAGAATACAGTCAGTGAGAAAGAGTGAACATCTCGGGTTGATACCAATACAAGGGTCGGAACTTCAGCAAAAGAGAAGAACGAAGCTTCTTTGATTTGCGATTCTCAGCGGTAGTGCAGTTGAACTGCCTACAAAAATATCACAATTCCAGTTGTGGCAATTGATGGCACCATCATAAAGAGCTCAGCAGCCGCCTCACACAGAGCGGAGCACAGTCATTCCATGACGATTCAGTGATATGAAGCAAACCAGTTTGCATGTAGTAGATATGAATGTCGCCGTAGTTAATCCAAAATACTCTTCTAATCATCAGCCTCATTGCGGGTCTTCGGCAATCATATCGAGACTGTTTTCGGATCTCACTTTCAAAAGACTCCGAGGAGATTTTAATCCACTGTCCAGAGAAAGAGAACTGAAGCTGGACATCTCCGGGGGGAATACGAACACAGGAGTGGATACACTTCGGTTCAACACACTACGCTGGCGACGGTCGAATGACTGGTGTGGTACACTAAGCATTCCTGCTTCCATTGTGTCGTCATCAACTTCCTCATGAATCTCACTTAGTGTGTACATCTTCTCGCAGTCTCGACTAGTCGATCTGGATAGCGTTGGGTATTTAGTGCAGAACTTAGCAGTCATTGTAAATAGTAAGTAGGGAGGGGTTGTTTGAAATGAACTGTCGCATTTGAACTTTCTTGCATATATACATTTCCAAAAGTCGAAAATAACTACGAAAATCGAAGGTATTTTTTTATTTTCAATATATTGCAATAAATTTTACTGATGGTTGTGTGTAGGGTGCACTGTAAAGGCGTGAAGGGAGTATTGTATAGGTTCTTCCACTGAGTAAGGACAAAAGAATGCATTCACGATAAAAATAGAGCAGAGTCTAAAAAAAGTATGGCGCGTGTGGTGCGTGTGGTGCGCCAACAATAACACGCCCTAAGCAGTTTTTCCCGGTTTCCCCGAATCCCCTGTCTGTATGATAAAACATCCCCAGATCGGGCAGATTCCCCTGAGTCCTACGGACTCACACTTCTGAAGTTCTGTCCCACAGTCCCACAGTCCCACAGTCCCACACAATGAAGAATGGCGAAAATGGCGGCAGCTGGCAGTCCGACATACAGCGGGCAGTCCGACATGTCGGACAGTATAAGTATGACACTACTCCATATTTCTCTCGAGAGTCATAAGTCATGAGTCATGACTCATGGACATGACTCATGAATATGAAGCATGACAAAATTTATATCGTCAGGCCATAGTATTTAAAAAATAAGAGCAATATATCAACTAAAAAATAAATATTTATATAAAAACAGGGAAACCCGTTGGAATAATTATCGCAAGAAGAGTGTGCCTCCGGCAGAGTTCGGCTTCAATGAGTCCTCGAGGAGACCTCGTGGCTCAGGAAAAATAACTATTTTATCTGTAGAGAGCTCTAGAGAAATTTGCGGCATTTCGGGAAATTCATAATTTTTTTATAAACATTTAGTTTCACCAATACAAACTCAAAGAAATGAACGTAAGGCAAGTGAAATACATACAGACATGATTTAAATACATAGAGTCAGTGACTCAAGTCATCTGTGACTAGTGTAGTATGTAGTTTGTAATTTGTACAGAATTACAGATGCTCCAGAGTAGTATGTAGTTTGTAGTGTGTACAGATGTACTAACATTACAGACACTGGACTCCTGGAGCACACCACAAGAAGTGTTGGAGTGAGGGCCCTATGGGGTTAGAACCCTGGGGCCTGGGCCTGGGATCTGGTCACCTGGGGCTGAGGGCTGGGCCCCTGGAGGAGTGAGGAGTACTGAAGAGTACGCAGAGTCTCTAAGTCTGAGGCCTAAGCCCAGAGTCCGAGGGCTGAGGGCGGCCCTAAGGCCAAAACCCCTGAGCCTGGCTGATGAGGCCCTGACTCAATACAAGAAGCGTACACCTGAGGCTGAGGGCTGAGGTTCAATATTTATAATAATAAAAACCAAAAACCAAAACAAATCATTTTATAAAATCCAATTGCAATAAATATAAATGTTGCTCGAGTTCACTCGATTCTGGAATGTCCAATACATGTGATCGAAGATGGAACTTGAGTACAATTATCTATAATTGGTCTAAAACTCATCATAAGGTTGTTAGACTGGTAGTCTCTAGTAAGTCTACTGGAGGTAGAGACTACCACTGGTAGTCTTGACTCTTTAGTTGCACAGTTGTTCATTGGCTTTTCTTTTCGGGAGAGCATTTAAGTGATTTATCTCGCTTTAACTTCGTTGTCGAATTTCTACTCGAGCGGTGTTAGTTGTTTTTGAAAAAAATATTTGTATTTGTAAATTTTCCCTTTTCTGATTTTGTAAAAAAAAACAAAAACAACCCAGTTTTAAAAAAAAATATAGGCGTCAAACCATAGCTGAGAGCGACATAGCCTCCTATTTTTATATTATTTATATTCAACACATCAACCAAAAGTCTGTAAGGCCCTACCAGCCTAGTACCGAACTGTGACCCCTTTTGACCTATATCATCAGTGTAATAAACCTGACCTACTAGGAAACCTTATCGCCCAAGTTCGCCCAGTCTTGCAATTATTAATATTTACACTGCCATTCCTAGCCCACTTTACGAGATCAGCAAAACGAAGTATCAGCGCAAGTGCCCTTACCGGGCAACAGTCCTTTAATTAGCGACCCCACGCACATCCCTTGATTGAGGATCCGTGCCCAACAGCGTCCTTCGCGAGATTGCGATCAGATTCGACTACAAAATTGTAGTACACATATTTGCCACCTTAGCCGTCTGAAATAGCCCCCTGAATGTTAATTTTTAGGAGGCTAATTGACTACATACGCATTTTAAACCTTCAACTCTAAACAAATAATAATAAAAATACAGTCGAATATAGCCTTCAAATTGACCAAATCAAACCACCCTTTTTGTCTACCTTTTTTATTTTTCCCCTCCTTTTGTCCACTTTTTTTATACTGGGACTCGAAACTAGTTTACAGTATGTACCAGAATATGTTAGGACACTGCTGTATGAATATTGAAATCACGTGTACGTATGCTCCGCTATACTCTCACAAGGGAAGTGGATCAGCAGGTATCTTTTTGATAACCTGAAAATGAACTACAATATATTTTGTATATAAAAATAGCGGTAATACTCGCCTGTTGGGTGTAAGCGCCCAACTGTTGTTCTGGGTGCGGGATATGGTAGGCAGGGGTATTGTCTACCACAAGTGACAGATGAGTACCGCCAACAACTGGGAAAAAGACTATCAGTTGATCCACAAATTAGTGTATCAAAGTCGATGTTTGAAGGCTTTAAAAACAGAAGCATTTGATATGCAATATGCACGTATGTACGTTATTGTACTAGTGTATAACTGTATATACCTCTAGAGCGAGCTATAGGGTCCTCAAGCCCCCAACCCTACTTGCCTGATTCTTGCCTACCTCTATTTTTGTCCAAATTATGTGGCCTGAAAGAGGTTTGACAATTCACCTGAAAGAGGTTTGACTTTTTTACATTTTTGAATTTTTGGGGCTTGAGAGTCTTGGATACTCAGCCTACTCAGCAGGCAGTCGGGCAGTTAGCTAGTCGCCAGTTGGGAAGTGGGTAGTGGGTAGTGGGTAGTGGGCAGTAAGAACCTGATACAGTAATATGTACGTATAACCGCACATTGGCTAGGTAGTGCGTACTGTAGAAGCAGTGGGTACTCGAGACTTGGGCCTCACCCCTTGGGCCTCAAAAGCCCTCTTGCGTCTCAACTCTCCACAAGAAGTCTCGGAAACTGGACTAAGGAATAGTGAGGACTGAGGAGTCGAGACTGAGTTTGGCTGATAGCTCTGTAGATATCTCTGTATTTAACTCTGGGCTAAGTTTGTGGCTATGTGAAGTGTGGTGGACTTCTCATGGACTTCAATTTTTCAAGGCTTCCACGTTTCAATTTTCAACCGCAAACTATTTCAGTTGCCCTGGACACGGGCGGGCCCACGGCCCACAGGCCACGGCCCAGTGCCGACGCTCCATAGTAGGACTAGGTGGGCCAGTAAGACTCAAAAGGCATAACTCCTGCTCGCCAATGACGTGAGCGGCGAGTCTCATTCCAATTCATGACTCATGCGATATGTCTCAAATGTCTAATTTTTATTTAGAAGGCTAAGCAAATTCTCAACAACTGTGAAATGAATGACTCACTGCCTGACTCATTCCTGCCAGTCGCCAGACGCCAGTCACCAGTCGCGGCCCTCGCAGGTCGGCAGTCGGCAGTCGGCAGTCGGCAGTCGGCAGTCGGCAGTCGGCAGTCGGCAGTCGGCAGTCGGCAGTCGGCAGTCGGCAGTCGGCACTCGGCAGTTGGCACTCGTCACTGTCGTCACTCGGCACTGTCGGCAGTCGCTCGCCAGTTACTTTAGTTAAATATGTGGGCTCAATCATCAATGCCTCATTAAGTATTTATTGGAGAAGACAAATGACAGCTTTGAATTCATTTGTAATTTTTAAATTTTTAAATTTGATTTTTATAGATATATATCAATAAGGCTCGTTCTTTTAAATTATAAACCCACTATTTAAAATATAAAAAACAGTATAAAGGCCAATTGTAAGCATAAGTCACATGAGTGGCAAATTTTTTTCTAAA
The DNA here is from genome assembly GCF_001186125.1 of Sphaeroforma arctica JP610. NCBI lineage: Eukaryota > Ichthyosporea > Ichthyophonida > Sphaeroforma > Sphaeroforma arctica. Next base: position 60,509 of record NW_014040535.1, read on the forward strand.
ACACAAGAAGAGGGGTACAAAATCAAATATATTGTACTACATAGAGTCATAGATATCCGTCTCTTGCACTATTTAAATTATTGTCCCCGGACTGGCGAACGTTTAAAAAAATCTAAAAAATGATAACAAAAAACAAACAAACCAAAATTACAACACATGTGAAAAGAAAAGAAAAACACAGTGAGAGCTCAGAACTGAGACTTGAGAGTGGAGCGCCGGAGCCTGCGGAGGCTTTTAGCGGAATGCAGATTGCAGACTGCAGAGTACGACTGCGGTCGCTGGCCAGAAATACAGAGGAGCACTCTAGCAGACTCTCTAGAGTAGCATATAGATTGTTTGGAATATATTTATTAAAAAAGGATAGTAAATATTTTTGTCGGTCCGAAGTCCGAAGTCCGTAGTCCGAAGGTCCGTAGTACGGTATTTGGCGGCCATTATATTTATATTTTCAGGGACTCTGTATAAAGTCTGTGGTCTGTTGAGTTGTGAACTTGTGAGCGTTGTGACTTCTTGTCAGTTGTCAGTTGTCACTGTTGGTAGACTGTCAGACGCCAGCCTGTGTCAGGCGTTCAGCCTATGTCAGGCGTCAGCCTGTGTCAGGCAATAACACAAATGTAGCAAACATTCTTATTTTAAATTCAATGAAAATGCTTGCTTATTGACTCTATAATTCTTTTTCCGACCTCCGCCGCAATGTCAGGCAGTAGCACATATATAGCAAACATTCATATTTTAAATTTAATGAAAATGCTTGCTTATTGACTCTGTGATTTTTTTCCGACCTCCGCCGCAATGGATATCATATCAATCTGGTACCAATCACCTTGGAAATCAATCTGCTCTCTAGAGTAGCGGTAGACTCCAGGACCCAGGCCTCTAGTAGCAGACTTCAATACGTATTTTACTTTTTGTGAAAACGTAGTACGTTTTAAGTTAACGCTAAGTTTCGAAACCGTTTTTCTTACTGGAAGCCAATTTAGTAAAATTCTAAAAACCTTTTTTTTTTGTGATAGTAGAAAATTTGTCCAACTATAAACAATTCAACAAATATTTTGGTGAAATATAGTTGGCAGATCATGCCAAACATAAGGGCGGGCATAAACCCAGACCTCTATGACGCATAAAAACGTACTACGTTTCCAGATGTTACACAAGAAAAAGTTATATTTAAATACATTTGGGGAGTCGTGTTTATGAATAATTTAATTGAACGCGTATCGTACAAGCAAAGTGCATCTAAATTTAATTTCGACAATAATTTCTGCATTTTAATCTTGTTTTGAACTTGAAAAATAAGTAACAGGGTACTCCTATTTGTAAACACTTGTGTCTATCTGCGTCAAATATATACATACCGACCGTATCATACAGTTAAAAAAATGGCGGTGGAGTAGTACCCTCGAATCTTCAAGATACGAGTATTTACGCTAACAAAATGGAATTGCGTCGTTGTTGCCTACTGTGTGTGAGCTAACTCACACGAAATCGCATGTACCCCTACCGTGGCCGCACATTCCAAAACAAAGTAGATGACCGCACATTCTAAAACGAAGTATGCACTGTGTCGTGCAAATGCCCAGATGCAAATCTGACTCTTCATATACACACACATACATACTTATATATATACATATACTTTACAAATATGTTTGCAGTGATGATAAGTTAGATAATTCAAGCAACACAACCCGACAACAATTACTCAACACACAAATTGCTATTGATTCGGATTGGGGGCGAGTATCTTCCAAATTCCTATATCCTAGGTTTCGAATCGTATGCGCAGTAAATATGGACTATGGGTCCGATTATTGAAGCGAAACAAGTACTATATTTTTTTGCAAGTCTGACTTCCGGGAGCTTCGCTATAATATCAAATTCCAGGATATGCAAGCCTATCAAGTAAGAGCACCAGGAAACAGCCTAGTCGCAGTGCATCATGGCTGTATGTAAGTAAAAGGCTGCAACAGATGTGATAGGCAGCATTTATTCCTACGACGATTCCTTTAGTCGACACAAAAGCTGCGTGCAATAGAGATTGGCATGGGTTATCCGAGACAGGGACTGTCGGGGCGGTTTCAACCAGGTGGCACCACACGATTCAAATTTCGACAGATTAACAGTCCTCTACTTACTCACTTTTTGAAAATAGGGTTGAAACAACTTATAAGACTTCAGAAGTAGTCTATTTTGCTCTGAGAGGCCACTAGAGAGAGGGTAACTCTCTCAAGAGAGCGAGTGTATACAGTGATACACACAAATCAGAAATCAGGGATTATATATATATATATATATCAACAACTAGTTCCACAGTTCTGCTGACTTCCTATATTTTTACAACTTTTGTGAGACGCGGGCCTCAAGACCTCGAGACCTCGAGATTTCGACCGACCCTCGAACGCAAAAACGTTTCTTTAAAAGAGCAGCTTAAAATCTGAAATTTGTCCATTCCGAACATAAAATCCAAAATAAAAATCCGAACAAAAAATCCGAACCCGATACGACCGGACTTGACCTTCCAATAGTAAAGCGGCCCTAAATTCTAAACATTGGTCAAAATTGGGTGAAAACGCTCCTTACTGGACAGAAACGGCTAAAAAAAATATGGGTCGAGTCACTCGAGTTACTCGAGTCACTCGAAGTCGAGTGTCGGTACTATTTTTTAACTGACATATCTACACAGTATTTAGTTTTTATACATTGCTACGCCCTACGGTCGAGTGTCGAGTCTCGAGTCTCGAGAGTCTTGAGTCTCGAGTCTCGAGGTCTCGACTCTCGAGTCTCCAGTCTCCACAGTACTGAAAAAGGAGGAGACTAAGGAGAGTTTTCATTTTTAGCAATGCTCTCTATTCAGTATTCGAACATAGTGTTGTGTAAAAAAAGTCATAAATATTCAAAAGGTTGTTTGATGTCAGAAGGTTATGCAAAATTCGGAATTCCAAGTCAAACTCAGTCGTGAGGAGTCGTGACCAGGGTCTCACAGCATGAAATTTTTGTGATTTTGATATATAAAAAATCAGTGATTTTGCGAATTCAAAATGTTTATCCATCAGATGTAAATCTGCATAAATCTTGTAAAAAGTGTTTGCAGTTTTCAAAGTCAATTTTTGAGCAACTTTAATATTATTGGATGAGATTCTAGATTCTTCACCAGAAACATCCAATAGAATATTCTGCTATTTTTCTTGGTGCTGCTTGAATTAATTGGTCAATATCTAGCAACAAATTCTAGTTTAATCCAATGATAGCAAATAAACCAATGCCCAACTACTTCTAAATAACCATAATTAGTCATAAAAAAGCCGCCTGCTGATAGGAAAAAAGGAGTGACCGTTTTTTGTATCATGCAAATTGGGCACTGAATCTCTCTACTGTGTATGTAGTAAATATCTCTACTAGTCTAGAGACTCTACTAGTAGAGAGAGATGTAAAATTGTAAAAACATACCAGCTGACGCCTGACGGCTGTATGCTTGTGGACAGATGCGTTTTTTAAAAGTGCCTGTGGTGGCGGAAAGATGTAAATAAACTAAAAAAAGTGTCTGTAGTTGGACTCTGCACTGGTCAGCTGGTGTGTGTTGGAATAGCGTGCTGGCTAACTTCTCCGCAAGCACCGGACTATAAAATGCGACGAATCGCTCAGCTATACATCAATTCGCAAGATTAGAACGGATAAGCACAACTACTAACCAGCCAAAATGTTCCAAAATACTGAAGTAAACAGCATCTTCAACTACCAACCAGCCATGATGTTCCAAAATGCGCAACTGAACAGCATCTTCGTCCGCACGGCCGACCTTCTGACAATGCACAGGCAGGCAACGCCCGAAACTCAGCACTTCTACAGGGAAACGCATCAGTACAGTAATCAGTTGTGGTAATCAGTGGTATCAGCGCTCTCCTAACTATCAAAATCTTGGCATACTCTTGGAACCATAGGCAATCTACGGATAGAAGTGATCCCCCCCCCCCCCCNCCNCCCGTCGACGTCGTACGTACGTACGTACGTACGTACGTACGTACCGTACCGTACCGTACGTACGTCGTACGTTACGTTA
>NW_014040535.1:81799-90153 GCF_001186125.1 Sphaeroforma arctica JP610
TTATTCTGTGTGTGTGTGTGTGTTGTGTGGTAGTATATATATATATATATATGTGTGTGTGTGTGTGTGTGTGTGTGGTTGTGTATGGGATTATATATATGTGTGTGTAATTTTTTTTGGGATGTGTGGTTGTGTATGTGAGTGTGGATATGTGTGTTTGATGTCGTGTGAGAGCGTGCTTGTATGTGTGTGTGTCTCAGGCGACGCAACTCATCCTTTTGGAGAGGAGATTTATATTTGTGTCGTTTTCCTATATATATGAATCCGAATATATACACTAGATATATAACTGCAATATCAATTTACATACACATGCACATACACCCACTAATTATATGTACTGGAATACATACATACACACACGTGAACATGTATGCATATACATACGTACATAAACAATAGATACACACGGACACATACCTACACACACAAACACACAACCAACCCACTGCACAACCGAATAATCAGTACTGTATATACCGTCTCTTACATTGGCCCTACCACACAGCGCCTAAGCCGATTGGGTGGAACAACATGCGCGAATGTCTGAGTACTATGACTGCGATCAAACTAACCAATGCCGCAACGAAGTCCTGCATAGCAACCACACCCACACCCGTAGCAACGGCCCTGGCGTCTCCTGCGGTAACTATCAGCATGCAGACAGTGTACATTGCCGGCAGGTGAGTTGTGTTGTGTTGGGTGGGGGGTGTTGTTTGTTGCGATAGGATGTTTGTATGTATGTATGTATGTATGTATGTATGTACGTACGTATGTATGTATGTATGTATGTATTAATATGTATTTATGTATGTATATATGTACGTGTACATGTATATAAGTATGTTTGTAGTCTCCATCGGGTGCTATTGTTATGCCCTATTACACACCAATGATCATTCACACATTTATAATTGTTTGTGTGCGTTAATATTGGATTGCCTGTGCTCGCGGCATGTAGTCTTCGACGATAGCAAGCTCACGTACATAAGGCTTGATAAGCATATGCTGAGATTTACAAGCGTTTATATCTTCATATCTTTGATACGTTCATGTACGCGTTTATTTTTTTACATCTTTATTACGTTAATGTGTTGATAATCATATACTGAGATTTGTAAGCGTTTGTATCTTCATATCTATGATGCGTTCATGTAAGCGTTTATGTTTCCACATCTTATTTACGTTAATATGTTGATAAGAATATGCTGCGATTTGTAAGCGTTTGTATCTTCATATCTTTGATATGTTAATGTAAGCGTTTATATCTTCATTACGTTAATGTGTTGGTAAGCACATACTGAGATTATATAGCGTTTATATCTTCCTATCTTTATTACGTTAATGTGTTCATAAGCACATACTGAGATTTGATAGCGTTTAAATCTTCATATCTTCATCACGTTAATGTATTGATAGGAATGTTCTGAGGTTTGATAGCGTTTAAAACTTCATATCTTTATCACGTTAATGTATTGATAGGAATGTTCTGAGGTTTGATAGCGTTTAAAACTTCATATCTTTATCACGTTAATGTATTGATAGGAATGTTCTGAGGTTTGATAGCGTTTAAATCTTCGTATCTTTATTACGTTCATGTGTTGATGAGCATGTAATGAGATTTTTCAAGCTTTTATTTCTTCATATCTTTGATACGTTCATGTCTCGATAAGCATATATGGAGTTTTGTGAGCGGCTGTATCTTCATATCTCTGATACATTAATGTGCTGTGAGGCGTATACTGAGCTTTGTAAACGTACACCAACGCATTTGGTGCCTCATAATTGCTTCCATTCGCACATGTGTAGGTATAATAAGTACTCAAAGGAACTGTCGCAAACACCGTGGATGTTAAACGGTGTCTTAAAAACACCCCATAGCGTTCTCTCGCGGATGGAATCACATTTCCTGACAGCCACCAAATGCAGGTATGTGCATGACACACACACGTGCACATGGATTTACGAACATGCACAAAAGATACACTAGATGTAGGTATATGAAAAGACACTCACACGTGTATATAAATATACGAACATGCGCAAAAGATGCACTAGATGTAGGTATATGGAAAAACACACACACACGTGTATATAAATATACGAACATTCGCCGTAGATATATTACGACCATACACAAAGGAAGACTAGATGTAGGTATTTGCACTACGCACACATGTGTCCATGTGTACGTACGGAGACTACGTGCGTGTATTCGAGCAGAACTCTGGCAATGGAATGTAGTACGACTTATATAATTTATATATATATATATATTAATATATATATACATATTTATATATATGTATATATATGTATGTATATTATATATGTGTGTGTGTGTGTGTGTGTTTATATGTATATGTATATATATATATATATATACCCATACTATGAAGTTTCGAACCCATTGTTACATACTCGCACACACGCGTACACACATACCTGAAATTCTAAAACTTTAAAACCCTAAAACCCCGCCTAGTTCTGTGGTCTTCTCATCGTCTGGTCGTGAGGATGTGGATGTTCGCATGTTGGGCCGTGGGCGACCGTTTGTGATGGAGTGCGTCAACCCCAAACGACAGATGACCACTGCAATGCTCAGCACACTACAACGCACAGTCAACGAGTCATGCTCTGACATGCGCATCAACGACATCCAGGTGTGTGTGTGTGTGTGTGTGTGTGTGTACATACATCGAGGTGTAATATATATGTATATACATATATATATATATATATATACTTGCTTCACAGTCACACCTGAGTATATATGCGCTCATACTTGTGGTAACTGCATTACTATAGTCCTTTATGTAAGTGTATGATATTCTGAATTCTTATACACACTTTTTTTGAGTTCAATTGCATTGGTAACATCATTACTATAGAAAACCTTATTGCGCGCGTGCATGTACACCACAACCATGCACACCGCCTTGTAAGCTATACGACACAACGTACACAATCAAGTATGGTCATATCCATGTGTGTATATCACACCCATGCACATAGCCACCGTCATTTCTGGCACGCTGTGTTTTTGAATAATTGGTATTGTATATACAACGAGTGTGTACATACCTTAGGTTATATATATACAGTCTGTGTTTGCATACGTTATATAGTATAACCAACGTATAACTGCACACGTTATATCACATACACATCACTCATGCGCACATCCCTACACGTTTCAGGTAGTCACAAAAGAAGAGACGCTTAGGAATAGGGAAGATGACTCGGACAAGCGCAAGAAGTACCTGGCCACCGTCACCTTTGCTGAGGCTCAGACAGACGACTCCATCAAGGCCCTCAACGAGACGGGCGAGTTTTTAATACAACAACAGACACCCGTGCGTGTGCTACACAGGTGTGTGTAGGTAAACAAACACATGTGTGTGTACTGCATATATATGTGTATGTAAAGGGTATGAATGTGTATTTATACAAACATGTGTACATACAGTACGCGCGTGCATACCCTTTACTCACGCACTCTGCCCCAACCTGTGTAGACAGCCACTGCAAAAACGCGGCCACGGATGATCTACGCCAGTACTCTGTAACATATATGCATGATCACATGCTGCATTCACATATACACCTATATGCAAAAACGTATACATACAGTACGCGCTAGTCATACAACTATATACAAAAATCTATACATACAGTACGCGCTAGTCATACAACTATATACAAAAACGTATACATACAGTACCCACTAGTCATACAACTGTATTCAAAAACGTAAACATACAGTACCCGCTAGTCATACAACTGTATGCAAAAACGTAAACATACAGTACCCGCTAATCATACAACTATATACAAAAATGTATATATACAGTACGCGCGAGTATACCCTTTACTCAAACACTCTGCCCCAACCTTTGTAGACGGCCACTGCTGACACGGCCACGGATGATCTACGCCAGTCATCTGCAGCTCACGAGTCCGTTTAACGGACTGTTGACTCTGACGACCCAAGCAGGCACCTACATCAAGGAGTTCTGTCACGGAGATCTTGGTATGTGGGATGTGATGGGCATGGAGTATATATCTATAGGCTGAGTAGTATGTATACTATTAATAGTAGATATAGGCTAAATATGTATATATCCTATATAGTAATATAGCTATAGGCTAAGTAGTAAATATGATAAGTAGTAGTATATCTATAGGTTAGAAAGTATATATCCTATATAGTAGTATATCTATAGGCTAAGTAGTACATATATGGGCTAAATAGTATATATCCTATATAGTAGTATATCTATAGGCTAAGTAGTATGTATGCTAAGTAGTAGTATATAGGCTAAATAGTATATATCCTATATTGTAGTATATCAATTGGCTAAGTAGTAGTATATCTATAGGCTAAATAGTACTATATCTATAGGCTAAGTAGTATGTATTCTAAGTAGTAGTATATGTATAGACTAAATAGTATATATCCTATATAGTAGTACATCTATAGGCTAAGTAGTATGTATGCTAAGTAGTAGTATATCTATAGGCTAAATAGTATATTTCCTATATAGTAGTATATCTATAGGCTAAGTAGTATATATGCTAAGTAGTAGTATATCTATTGGCTAAATAGTATATATATTATATAGTAGTATATCTATAGGCTAAGTAGTATATATGCTAAGTAGTAGTGTATCTATAGGCTAGTTACTTACATGCTAAGTAGTAGTAGATCTATAACTGATATGCTGAGTAGTCGTATACCTATAGGTTAATAAATTACATGCTAAGTAGTAGTAGATCTAAAAACTGATATGCCAAGTAGTAGTGTGTGTGTATGCTAAGTAGTAGTGTCTTTGTAAGCTGGGCCATGGTATCTGTATCCGCTATGCAAGGGTATGTGCTTGTGCTATGTGCCGTTGTGGGGTGTGCTATGGTACAGTGTGCGTATATGCTAGTAGTGTGTATGGTGTGTATTTGTATAATAGCACAATGAGAGCATCGTACGATTAAATCTGATATGTGCGTTTGACTTGAGTATTGGGCATGCGTTATTTGTGAGAATTCGGTATTTCTGTCCCGAAACGAGATATTACAAATTGAATCAACGCTGTCAAAAATTTGTGTGATTTTGGAACACAGTGGTATTGATAGAGTCGGCGCATGTGCACATGGTGTTCTGACTGGGTAGTGGATTGTGGGTTTAGGGTTTCTAGGGATTTTACACACACACACACACGCACACCACACACACACGCATATATATATATATATAGGTTTAGGGTTTGAAACCCCTGCAAACCGTAGAACATATTGCATTAGCGATACGGCGGTGCAACACACTCGTGGGCTACTGCTCCTCAATTCACGACGTTTTTTTTTTAAGAGTATTGTTGAAAAAGCGACTATTCGATACGTAGGTAGAAGTGCCATCTATCGAGATACCGGCCACTTTATATATTCAGCTTCATGTCGAACAAGTGTAAAGTTGTGCTTTCAATAGTCTGAATCTAAGCTCATAATCTACACATTTGTGTAATATATAATGTGCGTAATACAAAGTGATATTTATACGTAATATTTCTGTTTCTGTAGTATGTGTGTAATATAAAGTGGTATTCATACGTACTGCTTCTGTTTCTGTTGTGTTTTCAGGTCGAACTGTGCCCAACCTGTCAACGTTTCTGAAGTGCGACTGTGATATCTCCGACCTCGACGTAGCGGATGTGGAGATGGACTGGCCGCCTAGAATAGAGCAAGACTTCTGAATAAAACTCCCAATTATATAACGGAACGTAAAGTCGTCGTCTAATATGTTTAGGTATATATATATATACATATATGTATATATATATGTATGTATATATATATATATGTGTACACGTACACACACCCACATATATATGTATATATATATATATACGAATGTATGCCCGCCGAAATGGTTTACTGTAGAGCTGGAAATTATATACATATACGATAAGAAATACAGAGTAGATTTGAGCTTTACAACATGAAATTCATAACAGATTTGGCAAGGTGAACAAGTATGGAAAGTAATATGGAAATAGTGCATAGCTGATATCCTTATAATAAATCACAAACTAAAGTAGATAGTCCGTACACGATTTATGCGCTTTTCGGCGATAGCTGTGTTATTCTGAATTCGAAATTAACTCATCGAAATTGTCACCTGAACCGAGTATTTTAGTATGCGTTGGCGTATCCAGCTTTAATTACGTGCCTGTGTCAAGCCAATTTCGCAAGTATGCATAAGCGTGACTGGCATCGCGTGAGCTGAAGCCCCCGTTAAATCTTACATAAAGTTGTTTACAACACGTGAATCGATTTTTTATTTGATTATGCTTCTTCCTGTGGTAAGTTTCTGAGACAATACAATGCAAGCAGTGATCTCGTTGGTGATGGTGTTAAATAAATAAAAAGGAGTACTTGAATAGCTATGCCCAGGATCCTTCGACTAAATACTGGTTAGCCTTTAAAGTAGAACTGATAAAGCACGAAACGCACTTACAACTTTGAGTTTTTGTTTGGTGTTCCGTGATTGAAGATTGATTCTAGGGTTTCAAAATAATTTGGAGCCATCAACTATTCAGACTCTCCTTCGCATTTTGATTGGCAGCCATGACAAATCTGCCTCCGAGTTAGATAACGGTACTTCTACAGGGGAATGATGACAGTACTCTTAGTTTTCTACCTGCATCGGTATGGTTTTTCATATCAGTGTTACTTTGCAGTGAACGTGATGCATTATGTTGTCGCTCAGTTTGCACTTTTTATGTAAAAACATTCAAGTAAGCAATATGTGAGCCTTCACATATCGCCTACATGAATTTATCCATACTAGAATTGCGGCATTGTAAAATTTTCCTTATGATTGAACGACTGCATACAATCCCAAAGAAATGAGTGCCTATGAAACCATAGCTAAACGCACGCGCTCTTAGTAAGAAAAAAAAATACAGAAGATTATCAATATGTTGAATATTGTAATATGGCGATATTTAGATGTATGTGAATATACATCTAAATATATACGAACTTTTATGGGACTGTTCATACAATGTAAAATATTGATAGTGTGAATACATATATACATCCATGTTCTCATATGTATGTATGTATACGTGAGTATAGATATGTTTATACGTGCCGGATGTATCATAGCGCTCTGGTTGTAATTTAGAAGGCTATATAAATATGTGATAAAGCTTTTTATATTTTTCAAGCTTTGTATGTACATATGTATGTATGTATGTATTAACATTTGGCGTTATATATAATTATCAGTAAAACAATAATAATATTACAACGTGCTCGTTGTCATGTTGCCACATTCGTTGATTGGTTTAAAATCGCTTTTATTTTAACTCGGAAAAGCCTAAAAGCCTTAGCGAGTCAACGGGTGGCACACCTCAATACGTTTTACGATAAACGTATAATCATGTATGCATTGATATTGTATTTGTGAACAATATGCTATTACGTTGAACGCTTGAAATTTAAGGTTAACGCTTTTAAATCGAATCCTTTTAACGGATTGAGATTAGACGGGAAGTCAGGAACCCTGAACCCCGCGAGAGTTAAATATAACTTTGAGAAATAGAATAGGTAAATTTAAGAAAATACGTGTGAAGCCCAAATGCCCCAAAAAGTTACAACCTCGCTAGTTTTGTTTTGTTACTTTTTTTCAAAGTACTTTTTGTGTACTCTATTATACAACAAACCCCCCCCCCCCCCCCCCCAAGTTTTGCGATAAAAAATAAACGCCGTCGCCAGGGGGTCCGATTTTTAATAATAGAACGTGAACGCTTATTTGTGCTTCTAGAAAGTATCATAGCCTTCTGTATAATAATTCAGAAGGCTATGAAAATAGGTTTATACATCCGTTTTTACGAAATAAATATGTATTGAGGCTAGTCAGGCTACATATTTACGTCAATCAATATCTTTAAATTAGGTCCCCGGCTCCCCCCGCCGGTATCGCACCCAACAATCGGAGAGCAAATACAAAACTATTTGCTTCAAAAAAAAAAAAGGGACTTTGAACCCAACATTCTGTCTGGACAGTATGACATATCAGCTGCAGGCTTTACTTGCGTGTGCTAGATATTTTTTAAACTGTTGTGTGAATGCATAGCCTGTACTGTACGACGAAGGCTCTAGCTAGTGGTGTATATCACCTAGTGCAGTGTTTGCATTGGAAGTAGTAGGGCCTAGATCAGCCATAGGTAGTGAGTAGTGCCGCATTGCTTATAACATGAGGACATAGACTGATAAACAAGGCGGCCTGGATATACTGTGCACGTGTTGGGATTGGAAATTGTTTGTACACAGGATATATACTTAGATAGATATTT
>NW_014040535.1:90336-91595 GCF_001186125.1 Sphaeroforma arctica JP610
TATATATATATATATATATATATTATACATGTATACATCAATCTTATACACACTAACACTTACATATTTATACACGTTAAGAAATCTGATCGCATACGGTAAACTTTAGCATGTCAAACGCAGCTGAACTCGATACATTACCAGCGGTAGACATACCCACAAAAACCACAGAGGTACCAATCATAGAGGGTGAACTTATGAACAATACGGCTTCAATGGAAGCCTCCGGTGTTATGGGTGACGATATAGACCAGCAATTCACTACCCTAGAGACTATTCGAGACGTAGACGATAGTAGGAATGCTGAACAAGAAACTATCACTACAGACACAGACACTAAGCCTACCGAGAGCATTGAATCAATAGATGAGTATGCAAGCGCCCACTCAATCGACGAGTACGCGAGTGCTAACTCGGTGTTGGACCGAGGTGATTTTTCTCAGCACACAGATACAGCAGACAGCGGAGACGCTATAGCTAGGGATCGTATAGTGCATGCGGATAATCTGGCTGGTGCTGCGACAATTGCAGAAGAAACGGAGGTGAGTGAGACAAGTGCAGTGCATAGTGTTACGGATGAGCAAGTACATCAAGATGTTACGGATAACGATGAATCAGCTGGTGGTGGTGTTACAATCATACAAGATAATGCCAGCGAGGTTGGTGCGACCGGGAGTGCTGATTGTAGTCAGCGTACTGATGGGACAGATAAGACTAGTGAAATAGATACAGCAGATGATGTAAAAGATGTAAAAGAAGACACAAACGTAACTAATGCAGTCAGTGGTGATGTTGTGAGTGTACCACATGGTAGCAATAAGGGCGATACGCCCGGTGATGCTGATGAGAAGGATACTGAAAGCATCGTTGTTGATGTGAAGGATAGTATGCCGGATGCGGAGGCTGGCGTAGGTGATAGTGAGAGTGTAGAGACTCAAGGATCAACGGTGAACGACATATCTGAAGTCGCTGAGGAGAAAGATGGGCAGCGGGTGGCCCACAAGACTGAGACTGAAAGTGTTAAAGTGAACTGTAAAAGGAAGGAGGAAGGTGAAGGTAACAGTACAAGTAAGGGGGATGAGGTGAAGACAGGCGTTGTAGCGAAAGTGACAAACGACCGGCCTAGTGCCATGGGGTTGAAGGGAAAGGATGACAAGAAGAGCAAGAAGAAAGACAAGAAAAAGGCCGCGAAGGAGGTGTGTGTACTTGGTTTAGTGTGACCAGATATAGGTATACATTCATACATACATGGATTGTCC
>NW_014040535.1:92620-93893 GCF_001186125.1 Sphaeroforma arctica JP610
ATATATATAAGTATGAATATATTTATACATAGTGGTGCAAAATAGGCTCATGAGTGTGCTTGTATTTGTATGTACTATTTATACCTACGTCTGTCTTTTGTCAATAGTTTGTCGGAGCTGAAGTGTATATTCTCGTAATTTGTGTGAACGTTTGAAATGGTTGTCATATATCCACACTGTTCGTTTTAAAGTTATGAATCTATGTACTGTTTTGAACCTGTTTCTCATTATGATACTATCACATCGCTTATTTTCTGCTTCAACCAGGAAAAAGAAAAGATTGATAAGAGCCAGAAGAAATCACCTGGAAGTTTCCGCCGTTTTGTGAGGAAATTAAGTCAAGAGAAGCTCAAATTAGGTTAGAAATTGATCTAGCATATACATTAACACTTCTCTAGGATCTGTTCTGCAGTTCTAATTTATAGTCTAGTGATCATTCTAGCCTAACATACACTATTGGGATGCGAAATGTGGATATATATTCTATTTAAATATATATATATATATGTGTGTGTGTGTGTGTGTGTGTGTAAGTATGTATGTATGTGTATGTGTTTGTATATATATATATGAAAGGCACAACAATAGGACAGAGGAGTATATTAGTAAGTGTCGGCGGTGTATGGTTTTCTATATTGAATCGGCTGAAGACTCTGGAGAGCACCCAGATGTGTCAGTCAATGGAAAATGTAGCTGGCGTTTCAGTTTATCGCATGCATCCTGCATATAAGTGGAAAGTGCGGTATGTAGAGGTATCTATAGTTGAAGGTACAATCAGTTGTACTCGAAAGATCATCACATACGTATGTATAGGCACGTAATTGTCTATTCATATTGTCTTCCAGACGAACCGATAATACACATACATTTGAAATGGTGACGGCGATAGCACACCAGAAAAGGCGCAGGCCGGAAATGTAAGCTACTTTGCTCATATCACTCGATAATCCAATCATACAATTACACACCGCAAGGACATACACCATCACGTCTGTACACGTACACACATACAATACACTACAACAGATAACCTCACAATGCAACCCCTCTCACAGCCACACCCTCAGGCTCAAGCGGCAATTCGCCAACCACCACGAAAATCAACGCATCAACAGCGGGTGTGACGTCAACGCCAACATGGGCGGAGCAGCAGCTCAAAGGTACCCAAGGCATGGCAGACATGTTTGCCAACCGCATGAGACAGAGTCCCAGTATTAACAATCCAAGCGGGGTAGGTAGAAGTACTATGCGTCTATACATATGTTTATCTACA
>NW_014040535.1:96759-97758 GCF_001186125.1 Sphaeroforma arctica JP610
TTATCACATCTCTGATTTTCCCTTTACTCGTTGTTTTAAACAGAGCGACGTCGGGCATATCGTCACAGCTGCACAAAGAAGCACGGGAACTAAAACAGCAAAAGTCGAAGAAGGATGTTACTAAGGAAGCCGCATTGGATCTACAAGAGTGAGTACCTTCACTTGTTACAACGCTTGACAATGTGTTCTTATGTTAATTTAAGTACAAGTGGTTATATGTATATGCATGCTGAACATTTATGCTGTATTGTGAGTTCGATTATCTTTTGAATGGGTGTGATGTGCATGACATGTGAAAGTGTGGCTAGTACATCGCATGGGAGTCGAGTGAGCGTAATCTCTACTGCAGGCATAAGCATGTATGTCCTGAAGCTTTCTTGTACTCTCATGAGCCGTATCTTCTGGTCATCTGATAGTCAAGGTTGCCTTACATCACTACCGGGCTTTACCTTTGTCGCATTATATAATACGGTGTCCAAATCCCGAACCAAATACATATTATTGGGAGGAGAGCAGTGGACGATACCTTTGGTACATAGTGTGAAACCTTTCTTTCATGCCTAAGATCCCGAAATCAATCCGTAGTATCTTGATGACTAGCAATACTCGTGCGTATCATAAACGTACTTGCTTACGATTCGAGTGTCTCTCAGAAGGAGATGAACACACTTGCATAGATTCGACAAACACATAAAATACGGTCAATCGTTCGACAAGAATCGTACCATACAATGTTTCAAACTGTGATATCAGAGATGCTCACATATCATTGAAACTCGTCTACAATTGTTCGAACAGCAATGATCAGGAGAACCGTGAATTGGACATACAATTCCAGCGCGTGCTGAGGGAAATGAAGGTCAAACCAGCAGAACGGTATGTCAAATATCATTATATTTGTATATATTCTTATATATTGTATATATATATATATATCATTATACTATTATTGTCAGTACTATATATATATGTTATTATGCAATTTTTATTATTACTATG
>NW_014040535.1:100125-101128 GCF_001186125.1 Sphaeroforma arctica JP610
GTTTGTATATATATATAGACATATATATATAAAAGTGCTTCTTTTATTTACGTATGTTTTTCCTATACTAGTACATAAAGTATGAGTACATATGTAAAAATAGATTGTATACGTGCATGTATGCATGTAGTATGTATCTATTTATGCCTAAATGTATATACATATATTAATACAGATACTCGTACCTGTCTACATTTTATCCCCATCACCTCAGAGACGCCAAGTATGCCAACATGGGGCAGGTCCAGAAGTACAAGATGATTGTCGACTACCGTGCGAAGAAAGGCTGGGGTGACGAGTCCGCGAGGGCGTATGTAGCGGCTTTGGACAAACACAATGACAGGCACATGCTTGAGTTGGATCTCAGCGATGTGATGCTTGATCTGGGCGCTATCACGGTGTGTCGTGTGGTATAGTTGAGGTGCATGTGTGCATGTATAGGGATGGGTATATGTACCAGAGAATCTATAAATAGATATATCTACCACTTTTTTAACAGTTCTTATGAATCTATCACTAGATTCGCCTATACCACCCACGCACAGGTATACCTTGGCAACCAGCCCGTCTCCCGAACCGTATAGTTTTGTAGCTGCAAAGGTCTAGTAAAACATAGTCATTAATCTGCATTATATCACCATATCTATCCTATCTCTCATGTGCGAGAGATACCTACCAATCTATTAATCGATATCCCCAACCCCACCCGTCAGGTGCACCTGCGCAACAAACCCGCCTCGTGGATCATGGACTTCCGTAAGTGCAAAGGCCTGGAGGCTCTCACAGCCGTTATCATTAAACTGTACCACATCATGTCCCAAAACATCGGTGAACTGGACTCGGTGGTGATTGCTGAGACTATGCACCAGGCGGTGAGGAGTGTCAGCATGTACATGCGCATTCCCGAAAGCTTTGACGATGCCGCACGCAATACTAACCTGCTTAAGGTATGAATGTTGGTGCCAGAATTGCTATGTGTGTATGCGGGTGTAGTGAATACTTA
>NW_014040535.1:102439-104672 GCF_001186125.1 Sphaeroforma arctica JP610
TGCATGTATGTGCATATGTAAATAGTATATGTATATATATATATATATATATGTGTGTGTGTGTGTGTACATAAATATACATCATATCATTCATCTGCATTCATATACACATACACACAATTATATGCACACAGACAATCACCAAACTGTTAGCGGAGGATGCCATCTCCGACCGTCTGTGCGCTGATGTGTTGGAGTTTCTGGCGGTGGTCTCGTTGAGTGGAGAGACAGGTCATGCCCACGCACTTGACGCTCTGCAGTTCTTGAAGCTAGTGGACAAGGAGCAGTTCAGGTATAGTGAAAGGGGTGTTAGTATGTGTATATATCATATATGTTCATGTACAAGGAGCAGTTCAGGTATAGTGAAAGGGGTGTATGTATGTGTATATATCATATATGTTCATGTACAAGGAGCAGTTCAGGTATAGTGAAAGAGGTGTATGTATGTGTATATATCATATATGTTCATGTACAAGGAGCAGTTCAGGTGTAGTGAAAGGGGTGTATGTATGTGTATCTATCATTTATGTTCATGTATAAGGAGCAGTTCAGGTATTGTGAAGGGAGTGTATGTTTGTGTATATATCATATATATATATATATTCATGTATAGGGAGCAGTTCAGGTTCAGGTGTAGTGAGAGAAATATGTTTATACGTCATGTATTGTGTAGCACTCTGTATGTATGGTTTTTGTGTATGTGTAAATTGGCAGTTGCACGCACTCGACTGAGATATACTTGTATGTATATATCTTAGATAGCACACTGTATTAGTGAGGTATATTTCTGTGTATGGGCTCATGTATTTGCGTGTATACGTGCATATACGTACTCAACTCGCTGCATATCTTTATATATACCTATTATCATAAACATCATATTCACACCAAAATCTTCTTCATGATTTTATACGCCCCAGGGCTATATGCACCTGCAAACCATCCCTGCCACTATGTATCATTCATTGTTATATGCACTTCTATATAAACGAATGTAACATGCATCCATATATTAGTTATTGTTATATGCACCTATATCTCACCTATATCTCACCTATTTTCACACGCACCTTTATATCAACCATTGTTATATGCACCTCAATATCATTCATGGTTATATACCCCTATATATCACCCATTTGTATGCACCTAAATTTCATCCATGCATATACACCTATATAACACCCATTGTTTTATGCACCTAAATATCACCCAGTGTTATATGCATCTATTGTTGTATGTACCTCTATATTAATCATTGTTATATGCACCTAAATATCACCCATCGTTGTATGCACCTAAATCGTATCTCCGTGAGTATATATATATATATATATATATACTTATTTCAGCCGTTCAATATGGACTGCAGGTTTCAGTACGTCATCAAACTGCTGCTCAAAGACAGTCCGGAACTTAGGGTGGCGTGCATGCAGATGATTAACTCAGTCACCAACGCACCGCACCTGACAGTGGACCATCGAGTGCACCTTAGAAACGAGGTGAGTTGTGTGAACATACTGCAGAGCCCAATGTATGCTGCTATCACACTGTGGCACTGCCCAGGTGTCTACGAATCTCTGTTCCTATTTTATTTTCTTAGTCGCCTTGCCAATTCACTTCCCGGCGTTGAATTTCTGAGGATTTAGGATGTACTTTAAAAATCTTTATGATTCTTTTTATAGATTTTGGCGTAGAATTCCTGATGATTTAGTAGATACTTTATAAATCATTATAATTCTATTCATAGATTATGGCCGCGGGGTTGAGGGGAGCGCTTCCTACGCTCAGAGAACATGCTGCAATAGACGAACAGTTGCGTACACACGTGGTACTATGGGAAGACAACTCTAAGTAAGTATTTTCTCCCATACATATATGTACATATAATATATATCTATTCGATATATTTATACATATATATAGTAGATGCAAAAGTATATTGCTAGCATACATCTGATATGCATCTTGTCAATATTTTTCGTATACGCACATTGCTTAAACGCATCTCATATGCAGATGGATCTATGTATCGCGCATACATTTTCCTTATAGAGGTCTTATACATATGTTGGTAATCTATCCAGTAAGAATATATATATATATATATATATATATATATATATATATATATATATATATATATATATATATATATATATACTATATATATATATATATATATATATATATATATATATATATATATATATATATATATATATATATAATA
>NW_014040535.1:107375-111010 GCF_001186125.1 Sphaeroforma arctica JP610
TATATATATATGTATGTATATATATATNTGTGTGTGTGTGGTGTGTGTGTGTGTTTATTATGTATATTATATATATATATATATATATATATATGTATGTATACATATACATATACATATACATATATACATATATACATATGCACGCGTGCAGTGGGCGGCAAACTTTCCGTCTCTGTTATTTAGAATTTCTAAGGTGTGCCAACCCTGCAAAACTCCATATCGCATAGCCATATGAAACCTAGTACATATACATATACCACACGTTACCTTATGAAACATAATGCAAATACATATACCACACGTTACCTTAAAAAACATAGTGCATATACATATACCACACGTTACCTTGCGATCTAATACGATGTTCAAATAAATCAATACAATTTAGTGTATATATACATTTTCCCCACACATAAAACAACGAAGGCGATTGATATTCTGCGAATGTGCGACAACATCGGCAAATACGAGAAACGGCAGAAGGAACTGCGCCTGGAACTAGGCCGACTATCCAAACTCACAAAGTTCAACACAACAAACGAGATACTTCGCACAGAACACCGAGAGAAAGTCAGGTACGGTATGGGCAAGGAGTGGGGAGTGTGTTTCTGTAGGTAGGTGTTTTACAGGGTGATAGGCAACGAGTGCGTAGGTGGGTATATAGAAGCGTATATACTCATGTACACACATACGGTACACACATACGGTATGGGCAGGAAGTGTCCGTCTGTAGGTAGGTGTATGAAAGGATGGTAGGCAACGAGTGTGTATGTGGGTATGTAGAAGCGTATATACACACGTACATACATACGGTATGGGCAGGGTGTGTGCGTCTGTATGTAGGTGTAAGCAGGGATGATAGGCAACGAGTGTGTATGAGGGTATATAGAAGCGTATATACACGTACATATATACGGTATGGGCAGGGTGTGTGTGTTTGTAGGTAGGTGTAAGAAAGGACGATAGGCAACGCGTGTGTAAGAGAGTATGTAGAAGCGTATATACACACGTACATACATACGGTATGGGCAGGGTGTGTGTGTTTGTAGGTAGGTGTAAGAAAGGACGATAGGCGTCAGATTGGGACCTTTCGCGCACACGGTCACTTATGCTCTGGTCATCCCCAGTTTTCTTGCTGCACTCATTTGGTTTGTGTGTCTGTGTGTTGCGTGGAGGCAAGTTAGTCTCTCGTGAGATCAGCATCTTGCATCTCCACTGGCCACTGCGGTGAGGTGTACAGCGGTAGCGAGTAGAAACGAACAGTGTGTGACTACTCGCTACATTAAATAGGTGCACTAGTACTATCAACAAGTAGCGAGAAGAAACGAACAGTGTGTGACTACTCACTACATTAGATACGTGCACTAGTATTATCAACAACAACAACGAACAGTTCAGTCCGATCTTATTCACTGCGATGCTAGTCTCATCATACACATGTGATGGACCCCCACAGGTTGATCTTCGAGTGCAAACGCGCAGAGATCGCCCGCGAAGAGGCGTACCAAAAGGTGCTAGCAGAGGTATGTAGCATGTATTATGTAAAATATACTATGAGTGTATATATATACTACATACTGTATACTATGTAGCGTATATCCACTATATACTATGAGGTATGTAGTGTGTGATATGTTGTATGCACTATGTACTATGAATATATATGTATACTACATACTTTATACTATAAGTATATGTATATACTACATACTATATACTATATAGCGCATATCCACTATATACTATAAGGTATGTAGTATATAACATGTAGTATGCACTATGTACTATGAATTTTTATACATATACTACATACTATATATTATAAATATATATACATATATACTACATACTACATACTATGTAGTGTATTTTCACTATATACTATAGGATATGTAGTATGTAGGGGTGCGTGGCCCTGTTTTGGTCGCCATTGTGATTCTGGAGATTTTTTTTTTGAAGACACATATGTGCTTTATACTGTGTATAGTGTAACATAAACTGTGCTTGTCCGTGAAGCTCGGATGTATGTTCCTGTTTATGCGGAGTGTGGTAAGGTATTTGTAATGATGCATGCTGTTTCGTAAGCGCATACGATCTGTTTATAGCCTACCTGCGTAAACGAAGACAGACAGTTTGAGTTGGACACATCTGAGGATATATATTAACGAGTATACGTGTATAATCTGCCATGTATATCGGTATAGGTATTTGAAGTGCTATGTATATCAGTATACGTATATGTATGCATATGTTCTGCTATGTATATCAGTATACGTATTGCACATGCTATGTATGTCAGTATACGTATTTGATCTGCTACGTATAGAGTATACGTATTTGATCATTACGTATTCATCTGCTATGGATATTAGAAACATTTTTGATCTGCTATGGATATCGATACATATAGCTTGACGCGCATAGATATGACGATGTACATATGTATCACTTTTCACTCATAGTAGCGGACGGTGTTCTCGACCTCTACTGTAACATTCACACTGGTCTGGGTGAGACTGACGCAACACACATACAGCATAGGCACATCTGATGATATATAGAGATGTCAGCATTCACAAATAATTTCATATGTATATCGATCCATACGGTTTGATGTACACATATCCACTAATTTACACATATACACCACTGTATACACGTATACACTACTGTATACACGTATACACTACTGTATACACATATACTATTACGCACACATATACTAATACACACATATATACCAATACGCACACATATACCAACACGCACACATATACTAACACGCACACATATACTAACACGCACACATATACTAATGTACACTTATACCAATACACACATGTATCCTCCTACACTGGCGCACAGGCGGACGACTTCATCCAGCGCTACGGTAACACTCCCATTCGGTTGGGTGAGGCTAATGAGGGTGGAGCGTTGCAGACGCGTACGGTGTTGTCTGGGGCTCTGTTTGCTGAGGATGGACAGGACATTAAGAACGAAGGCTTCAAAGCCGGCACAGGCGCAATCTTTGGACTGGTGGACGAGTCTCTGTATGCCCCAAAGGGTATGGTGATGTGCTGGTGGGGTGGCAACGTGTTAGTGTGTTTGTTCGCGAGTGTGTGGGGGTGTACGTATACACTGTAGGACTCCCTAAAATATATACACTTCTTTTTACCTACGCTCACATACTCACTGTTTTTGACCTACACTCACATACCCACTGCTTTTTACCTACACACACTGTATCTCAGGCACCGCAGGTACCCCCCTAACCTCAGGGGCAGCCACCGCCGCAACTGCGCAGAAGGGAATGTCCCTTGCAGATCAGTTGAAAGCCAAACAACTCACTGAGCCTGTGGCTGCGGATGGCGTCAAACCACCACCTCCACCACCGCCCATGGGTGGTCCAGGAGGACCCCCTCCCCCACCCCCTCCACCCCCCCCGGGTATGAAAGGTAAGTTGTATGTGTCGTGTACACATGTATGTATGTGTACATAGAGCTCTTTATATATATATGTGTGTGTGTGTGTGTGTGTGTGTGTGTTTGTATATACATATATATATGTGTGTGTGTGTGTGTGTGTGTGTGTGTGTGTGTGTGTGTGTGTGTGTGTGTGTGTGTNTTACTACT
>NW_014040535.1:124346-149010 GCF_001186125.1 Sphaeroforma arctica JP610
ATATATATATAATTATATATAATTATATATATATAAATATATTTAATTTTATATATAATTAAGAAATGTGCATACCGTTCGGCGAATCGTATCTCCCGCGTGTCATTCTCACCGCTCCTTTCGCCACAGATTTACTCACGGCTTGACCTGTACTTCGGTTGTTTAAAACTTACTCCCGTCGTTTAAACCTTACTCCACTCGTTTATATCTTACGCCGCGTGGTTGTTTTTATCGTGCTCCAGGCGACGCAGGTGGATGCAGTCAATCGAAGAGATTCAACGCATATGCAAATGCCCAACATCCTGGCTGATGTCCGTTCTGGTCGCGCCTTCACCCGTAATGTAAGTCGTGTGTGTATCCTGTTAGTCTCACGTTCGCCAATGTATCGTACTATCTCTGTAGTAGACAGTCTTTCGCACTCATCGGATGTATTCCCTACTACAGCTCCACTGAAACACTTGACTTTTGCACCTAAATGCGAAATGTATATACATGTACATATATATACATATCTATGCATATACAAACATCGAAATGCATGTGCATATGCATTTTCATATACATGTACACATACATATACATGCACATATCTATATCTATACATTCTCACATACGCATCGTAGTCATCCTAAACCCTACAGTCCTTGATTTCTTCTCGATATCCAGCACGACATGCCTGAGATAGAGGATGCGGCCAATGAACTGACCAAGCGCATGACCCAGTACTACGGCCCCACCACCGCTTCTATGGAAGACCTCTCTGAGGCTGTCGCGTGAGTTCGGCAACATCAGTAGTAAACTCATATTCGTACCCCAGCATGCGAATAGTATAGTTAACCTCTTTACTTATCAGGATGAGTCATGGAATAGTATAGTTAACCTCCTGTGTAGTCTCCATATACTTATCAGGATGAGTCATGGAATAGTATAGTTGACCTCCTGTGTAGTTTCCATATACCTATCAGGATGCGTCACGCGACATGTACACAGCCTGGGACACTCCCTTGGCTACGGTGTGAGTCATAGCTGCTGCTGCTAAAGACCTCACAGTGGCTTTAGTACCAGTCTGTACTACGTAGGCTGGTCCAGCTATATATCTGCTCAAAGTATGTAGATCAAAGCAAGGCGTCAATGGTCGGCGGGTGTGTCGTAGTCATTCCACCGCGTGAGGATTGTATTCTCACTCGGCCTACCTACCCACGTGCACCGATTCCGTGCACACGTGTGGACTGGTTGCTGTGTTCGACTGGTGAACAGTCCGGGTCTGTGGCAAACCAACAGAGCTACAGGAGACCTCTACGCGTGTTGCGCACTACGTATTGGTCAGTGGCTCGTTGACCAACAATTTTTAGAAACGATGAGTCATCCCCTGGGTCGAGACAGTTGGCAATTGGTTTGCTGCCACCAGCACTTGGCTGTTTAAACTTGCGTATATGACATCGGCGGTATTGTACGTATTCAACTCAGGCTAGGGTTAGGGCTTTAGGACTTTACCCCCTGAGTCGCGTTCCTTCACAGCTCAGTTGTCAATTGCGCCATTTTAGTTTTAAGTTTAAATAAAGTTAATTATTGCACATTGATTAAATTATAGTTTGATTCGCGATACCTTCAAATGCATTTTGGGAATATTGTTTAAAATTGGCTACTTGATCCTAAGGCGGTTCCAAATCGGTTACTGTTTCTGGCGAATTAATGCCCAAAAATCCCCGCTCTTACCTCTTATTCCATACCTAGGGTCAGAATTGACCTCTCACCTTCCATATATGGGCAAATGGTGACGCGCCAAAAAGAGCCCGCTATAAAACAGGCTCATTGTTTTTGACACCTGCCGTAAAGCATTCAAACTTGGACATAGTACTGTGTATTTATCAACTTGTTGCTATTGTGGTTCCTAATGTACATACTGAAACAAATGAATCGTGGTAACAGCCTTGGTGCGCCGATAGTGCCAAAAAAAAATAGGGTGCAAAGAGCTAAGAGCTCAGCCGAAAATTTAGGCAGAAACAGATATCAATTTTGAACCACCTAAAACTTAAATTGTATGCAAAACTCTTGTCCGCACATGATGAAGCACTTGATGTGGATATCTGTTGTGCATCTTTCGTACATATCTGGGATTATGTAGCGTACCTTCCGTACGTAACTAATTGTTGTCTTTGATGCTCCTGTAGATAGGTAGTTCAATGTACTCAATCGTACAAATCCTTATATACTTTAATACCAAAATAATAGCTATACACCTGAGGTCAAATATATAACCGATGAAAAATCACATTCCGGAACATTTAAGGGCATGGACAGTACCTTAACAGTTGCGTTTTACGTTTAAATATGTTCACAGTTACTTGCTTCATTTCAACCTGGAAGCATATATATGGAAATCTCCGATTGTCGGTACAACCATATTATTTTCAAGTGACAGAACGATCGTGCCACCTGTCCTCTTGTAATTGTTTTGGGAACGTATATGGCACCATCGAGGTAATAACAAGAAATACATTCAAATTTCAAACTTGGGCAGTAGCCTTTTGGAAATCACAATAGCCTTCTTATCAGAACGACAAATAAGATTGAGAAGTACCTGCTGGTACACTCCCATCCCTAGCCAAACGGTTGCAACCAATACAAATGCAAATATATTATCGGTGAGATGATGCAGCTGGCAGCAACCTATCATTGCCTGCTATTTACATGGTTTAATGTACAACCTATAAGGTAATGTGAAAGGGAAGGAAGTTTATCGTTCCATAGGATTGCCTATAGGAGGAGTTTTTTGTGTTTACGGGGTAGCTGATAAAATGAGTTGAAAACAACACTGTTTTAGAAGAAGATAAATGGACCCGGCTTTCGAGGGTGATATGCCGGCGCTACTGGACGAAATTATACCCGAATAGCAGGGTAAGAATACACTAGGGTAGTATATAGGATGCTGTAGTGACAGCAGTGTTAGACACACTAGCACAACTACCTGTTACACACTAGCACAACTACCTGTTACACACTAGCACAACTACCTGTTACACACTAGCACAACTACCTGTTACACACTAGCACAACTACCTGTTGACTGCCTGTAATTTTCTCTATGCTCAACTTGTTTAGAAATCACCTTAACACTCATCCTAGTATGGTTACACACCGCTGTACATCTAAAGGCCAGTGTGTGTATTGTAAGGAGACAGAGCATAGGATGTATGTGTTATCTATATGCGTTATGTACCTATAAAATAGACGGGCCGTCGCACGTGCAGCTTCGGTGGAGCACGGAACATGGAACGTTAAGTCTCTCAGCCGAGTGTTTAATATGTCCCACCAAAGACTTCCAGCAAAACAAGCGAGGTTTTCAGATCATTGGGTATTCCACTCAGGAATTCGCACGATAACTGACAAACCGATCTAGAGATCTGTTTTCCATCGGCGGGATTGGCTATGCTCAGATGTAGTGCACGTGGCCAACTGGCCATGTGACCGTGAGTGTGATATGTCAAACCCTTTTTTTTGTCCAGGGTCCGTTTCAGACCAAATTTGGACATAAAATGAGGTAGACAAAAATTATATAGCTCTCTCAGAGGTACATACTCTGGTACGGTTACACGTACATACCCGCATATGAAATGCTCCTTTATTTTTTAGCGTTCAAGGCCAAGCATCGACTTTGGTTCGTGGTCGAATTGATGACGTGAGCTTTGGCTCAGTTGTTGGCGGTAAGTATTTATACCTTGATAGGCAATATCTCTGACTACAATAACCCGCACCCAGAACATACCACAGAATTCAAGCACTGGACACTCGCGCCCAGCAGGCGATTATTACCGCCATTCTCAGATACATTATATATTGCGTTTACTGTATGGGTGATCATAAAATCAGATACTAATCTCTTCACCTGAGTATAGCTAGCCACACGTGAATTCACACAAATATTCTGGTAAACACATACTGTAAGATATGTTTCGAGTCCCAGTATAAAAAATGGACCGAAAAAGCATAGCCCTTTAAATTGAACATAGAAGGCTGTGAAAAAAGAGGTAAATATGTACATATTTTTTATATTAAAAATATCACAACGATGTATGACTGTAAATACTGTAGTTTGTTTTTAAAAATAAAAATATAAGAATTTACCAACACCATAGCGTATTAAAAATATTTAGCGGCATAGCCTGGTTTAATTTAGAAGGTTTTAGTTTGTAAAAATATGAACCAAGTTTATACTGTTATGTGAAAACTCTCAGAACACACAAGAGCGAAGTTCGATACCTACTACCGAACATCAAATCTACGGTTTTGTACTTTGGCGGGGACATGATAATCATTCCAGATCATACACGTCCAGAAATATTGGCACCGCCATCTGTCATAAATGTATATGTTCGTATTATAGTATTATAGACGGTACATATATATTAAATTGCGAGGGTACTTATATCGTCTGTGTATACATGTGCCGTAAGTGTATATGAAGACAGGGCATGTGTGGTACGCAATATCTATACACGTTACCTATAGCTTCAGGTTATACAATGTTATTCAATGGATTATAGCAAGTAATCAATCATATACGCGTACATATTGCAGTTGCTGGGTATGCGAAAGTTCACTTTCGTTGCAATACATGCTGAGATTTGTATCTGGATAAAACGAAATAGAATATAGTACCACGTGCATAATATCCACATAAACCGACATACATATGTGCACGACAACCTTGTACATATCTCTTTCGCAATTTTATTGTGTATACATCAGTAATCTAGCAACTATACATCAGTAATCTAGCATCTCAACAAACACGATGGCGGACAACAATGGGCTGGGTGGACACAACAAGCGGCGCCTTGGTGGCTCTGGTATACCCCCACCTCAGGGTAGGCACAAACGGTTTAAAGATGATAGCGAAAGCGGCGATGAAGAACCCCCTCAGGTTATCTATAATATTGATCCAAACGCGCATCTACATGCACAGCCACACGAGCATATGCCAAATGGGGGTTACGAACAGGTACATGCGGGTGTGCACACACAGATAAGCTCAGGTGTACATACACGCCTGGAGGATAGTGATACTGAGCAGATGGATCAGTCACATCTGAGTGTATTTGAGAGCATGCGAGAGCCGGGCTTGGGCGTTGAGGGAGGCGGCTGTGGGGTTGAGGGGGAGATCACTTTAAACGCACACACTCCGTCACAAGCGCCGTTCATACCACAAGTCATACAGTCCGCACCCCAGGCACATCTACACGCACAGACACACGTGCATAGCAACATGCACACACACGCACACGCACACACGCATTCACCTGTGCGGGATCATACGGAGATAGACAACGAAGGCACCGTGCATGAGGACACGGGTGAGAGCTCTGGGTTGTTCTTGGCTGAGACTATGACGCCACCACCCCAAGAGGAGAATGCGAGTGCTCTGCTGCAGGATGGGGGTGGCACTGACGTAACCTTAAATGACGCTGACCAACTAAACGGTGGTCCATTGAATGGGCCGGATGGTGTGCTCGATCCGAATCAGCATCAGCAACACCAGCACATGCAGCAGCAACAACAAGCACAACAACAACAACACCAGCAACAACAACCACAACACCAGCAACAACAACAACAGCAACAGCAACAGCATATGCAGCCTACAGAGCACGGCGGGTACACGCAAAACACAGCTACAAGCGCACATTTCACGCAGAACACAGTCACCAATTCAGACGGCACGCCGGGGAACGGCTTGGCACTCAATGCACCTTATGTCGATGTGCACGGTTCACAGCAGACGGTGGGGGAGGGATTAGGGGGTGCGTACACGCAGCACGATGGTAGTGTACACGCGGGCGATATGTCAAAGGTGGCGACGGGTGGCAAGGAGCATGAGGATGAAGCCGCCACACGCGCACACGCACATACACATACACACACACACGCACACGCACATACACATCCACACACACACGCACACGCACACGCACAGATGCTGGCTCAGGTGGTGCACGCCCAGGCCCAGGTACACTCATTGGCTTTAGCACAGGCACAGGCACAAGCAGAGGCCCAAGCACAACTACAACAGCCACCACCACAACAACAACAACAGCAGCAGTACACACCACAGTACACGCCTGATCAAACACAGGTACCCAACCAGGCGCAGGTGCAGGCACCAGGACAACCCGATCTCCAGACAGACACGCAACAGCCCCCCCTCGCAGTGGTGCATACCCACCAGAACACCCATCGTAGGGCCGGGGGGGTGAAGCACCTGAGTGCCGACAAGAGACGGTACATCCAGCGAAAAGACACCCACCCCTCTCTGTTGTCATGGCAATGGACGGCCGAGCGCCGGGCGAAGCTGGCGATGGAAGGTGTGTGTGTGTGTGTCGTGTGCTGTTGGGTTTTGGTTGGGTTTTGACTGTTAGGGCGTGCTTTGGTTGTTGATTTGAGAGGTGTGTGTGTCTCGTGTGATGTTGGGTTTTTGACTGTTTGGGTGTGCTTTGGTTATTGATTTGGGAGAAGGTGTATGTGTGTGTGTCGTGTGCTGTTGGGTTTGATTGGGTTTTTGACTGTTTGTGCGGGCTTTGGTTACTGATTTGAGAGGTGTGTGTGTGTCTTGTGTGCTGTTGGGCTTGGTTGGGTTCCTTACTGTTTGGGCGTGCTTCGGCTATTGGTTTGAGAGAAGGTGTGTGGGTCTCGTGTGCTGTTGGGTATTTGACTGTTTGGGCGTGCTTTGGTTGTTGGTTTGAGAGAAGGTGTGTGTGTCGTGTGCTGTTGGGTTTGGTTGGGTTTTGATTGTTTGTGCGTGCTTTGGTTATTGGTTTGAGAGGTGTGTGTGTCTTGTGTGCTGTTAGGCTTGGTTGGGTTCCTTACTGTTTGGGCGTGCTTCGGCTATTGGTTTGAGAGAAGGTGTGTGTGTCTCGGGTGCTGTTAGGTATTTGACTGTTTGGGCGTGCTTTGGTTATTGGTTTGAGAGGTGTGTGTGTCGTGTGCTGTTGGGTTTTTGATTGTTTGGGCGTGCTTTGGTTATTTTTTTGAAAGACTTTTTGGGATGAAATCGCTGGTTGCTGCCTTGAATAGGCTGTCCATGGGCGTGGATGCACATAAACGTGTGTTGTCTGTATTGTGTGTGTAGCAGGTATATATACTGTGTGTATCTATAAACATGTGTTGTATGTATATAAGGTATATATACTGTGCGTGTTTATAAACATTTGTTGTGTGTATGGCAGGTATATATACTGTGTGTGTCTATAAACATGTGTTGTATGTATATAAGGTATATATACTGTGTGTGTTTATAAACATTTGTTGTAAGTTTGGCAGGTATATATACTGTGTGTGTCTAATAAACATGTGTTGTATGTATATAAGGTATATATACTGTGTGTGTCTATAAACACGTGTTGTATCTGTAGCAGGTATATATGCTGTGTGTCTATAAAAATGTGTTGTATGTGTAGTGAGGGTCTTTGCCGGCGTGGCAGATATCAACGCTTTACGAACACTCATCAAAGCTTTACGAGCACTTATCAGTACACATGCAATAGTACATGCAACGTTATGCACTCCCATCTCTCGTAAACGCAGTAAATAAGGGGTGAATGAATGGTCTAATTAACCTAGTACTAGGCTGTTTGGTCCAGTCGTTCACCTTATGCACTACCCAACTGGCACGGAGGGTGTCCTTCGTTAGCGAACGCAGACGTGTGTGTGTGTGTGTGTGGAAGAATACGAGCCGAACTGGCGGGTCGAGCAGAGGCTGTGCTGCTAGTGTACGTATAGCCAATCGTTGCGACTGCGCTCGTTAGGGAAATGGACAGTGATGTTGGTGTGTGTGTTTCGCATGCAACTTTTGCAGTTGTATTGAGAGTGAAGAGGTATCTTTATGCGTTTGTGCAACTATATACATGGGAATACATCCAGCCTGTGTACAGCTATATACATGTAAATACATTACAGTCTGCGTACAGCTATATACATCTAATTACATCTAGCCTGTGTACAGCTATATGCATGTAAATACATTCCAGTCTGTGTACAGCTATATACATCTAATTACATCCAGCCTGTGCACAGCTATATACATGTAAATACGTCCAGCCTGTACAGCTATATACATGTAAATACATCCAGCCTGTACAGCTATATACATGTAAATACATACAGCCTATGTACAGCTATATACATGTAAATACATTCCAGTCTGTGTACAGCTATATACATCTAATTACATCCAGCCTGTGCACAGTTATATACATGTAATACGTCCAGCCTGTACAGCTATATACATGTAAATACATCCAGCCTGTGTGCAGCTATATACATGCGAATACATCCAGCCTGTGTTGGCATGTCTTTGACCGAGGGTATTCCAGAGTTTACCAGATTCGCAATTCGTGTGCAGGCTATTTCCATCGTGCGCACGGCACTCCTTTCCTAGATTGGAACTTGTATCTATGTATTTTGTATAGTGTAAATTATATCTATACAATCTATGTAATACAAATGATGTCTATATAATGTACATAGTGTAAATTACATCTATACAATCTATATAATACAGATGATGTCTATATAATCTACATAGTGTAAATTACATCTATACAATCTCTATTTTCTATCATTTATTTAATGCAAATTGTATCTATATAATGGGCGTGTGGTGAGGTGTATAAACTGAACGACTGCTTATCTGTTACGCTTGTTCTATCTTATCACATGGATTGCTGGTTTAAAATACACTGGAAGACGTCCCTGATTATTAAAGTTGTTCGATATAATCACATCGATTACTGGTTTAAAAAATGTTGGCACGCGGCTGTGTGTAGAGATCGAATTGTATGGTCATTTCAGGAAACCACTTTTGTTGGATTCAAAAAATGGATCAACCGCTTATGTTGAATTAAAAAATGTGTCAACCACTTATGTTGGATCCAAAAAATGGGTCAACCATTTATGTTGGATTCAAAAAATGGGTCAACCACGAATGTTGAATTCAAAAAATGGGTCAAACACTTATTTGTTGGATTCAAAAAATAGGTCAACCACTTATGTTGAATTCAAAAAATGGGTCAACCACTATGTTGGATTCAAAAAATGGGTCATAGACCAAACATTCGATTCGCCACATGTTATTTTTCTTCACAGGTGTACATTATGAGCGTTGGTATCATACAATACCACTCAACGTGTCCGCATTCTCTCTCCCTTTCTCTGGTTGTTTGCAGGTGTGCACTATAAGTTGGGCTATTTCACCACCTTTGAAGACGAAATCATACGCGACAACGTCACACGGTTTGCAGAAGAAAACGGAGACACGCCTGAGAGCCTTGTTTGGACAAAGGGAAGATCTCGGAAGGATTTTTGGCGCGAAGTCTGCAGGGGTTTGGAACGGCCCTTGAGATTCGTCGCCAAACACACGAGAGTGTTATTTCCCCAAACCCATATCAAGACGGGGTACTTCTCCAAAGAAGAAGATGATCAGCTCATACAGTATGTTCAAATGCGTATGCATATATATATGTGTGTGTGTGTGCGTGTATATATATATATGTGTGTGTGTGTGTGTATGTATGTATGTTATATATATATATGTGTGTGTGTGTGTGCGTGTGTGTGTATGTATGTATATATACAATATATATTTGTGTGTGTGTGTGTGTATATGTATGTATGTATATTTATGTATTTGTATGTTTGTATATATTACTATTTATGAATGTATGTATGTATGTATATATAAGTATGTTTGAATGTATGTATGTATGTATATACATGTTATATATATGTGTGTGTGTGTGTTATGTTTACCTAATGGCATATTTATATATATATGTGTGTGTGTGTGTGTTTGTGTGTACATATGTTGTATATATATATATATATATTATTTAACGGTTCGTGTGGGTGAAGTTTATTCGCGGAGGGGTTAAATATCATTTGAGTGTCATCTCCTCGAGGAGAGTAAAGTTACTGGTCATGATCTCTGGCCTTATGCGCGTTTACGTATGTAACTGGTTTGATTACTACGTATATACGATTTTTTTCGTTTGTATGTGTTGTACAGTGCGTTTGCCATTCATCTGCCTGTGTATCTGTGCATTTATAGATACATTCCATGTGTATGTATTGTATGTGCTTGTGCCGTCCTTGGAATGTTCACATACGCGTCTCGTTACGCTGACTGACTACGCCCTTTCACCTGCGTGTTTTCTCGATCCATGCCGAACTGATTTTGTGTAGGTAACTGCCTATCTCGTGCTCTATATGATACGTTATGGTAATCTGCGGGACATGTACTGTAGCATTTGCGTGTGTGTGTCTCATGATGATACCATACTCCTACTTTGAGGTCCCCATTGAAGATCGTCTTGGAACCACCACAAACATGCGCGTTGGTAGAACTTATTGGTTTTGCGCACGTGTCTTTTTGTACGTGTATATCCACCATCCTGATTTCAAGTCTAAATATTCAATTGTATTCTATACTGCCCCATTCTCTTAGTCTCCAGAACCTCAAATTGGATCTCACGACCATCGCCTGCCGATTGGGCCGTTCCACAGATTCGGTACGGCATCGTACAGAGTACTTGACCGAACTAGGCCATCGGGACTTAGTCAACACGGGTGGCGATGCTGCTCAAGGTAAATACTTGTATATATGTGTGCGTGTGTATGTGTGTGTGTGTGTATCTATGTATCTATGTATATATATTCTTGATTGTTTTGAGAAAAGCACAGCTTTGTCAATCTTGTCACCCCATCTCTGTTCTTTTCGCCCAGTCTTAGCGATGATCCGTACCAGAACACGAGCGTATACAGTGAGTCTAAATGGATTGAGATCTGTATTTCTCATCCTATAACCGAGTCCACCCACCTCTCTAGTCGAAGCAAATAAAAATCCACAGTGCGTACGTATTGTCTGGGCTTGGTTCCATGCACGCATACCCTATCCATCCAAACACTCGGTGCAAAAGTGCTTTCTAGTAACACATCTCTCGTCTCACCTCAGCAGCTCCGGGCGCAGACAGCATAGTGTCACTGGCCACCATCACCCACCCAGGCGGTGCCGCAACCTCAACCTCAGAAACCACGCTCACTCACCCCACCCAAGACCCAACTACCCTCGTGCAAAGTACTATGGACCAGCTCACGACCAATGCCAATCAGCCTATGGCCGACATCACAGACCCAACCACCGCCCAGGCCGCTGTGGGCCTCGATACGGACTTTGCGGCTGCGCAGTATACGGGTATGTGTGGGTGGCATGTGGTTATAAGGGATAGGTGAAGCTGTTATATGGGTATATGTGGCTGTGTGGGTGGCATGTGGTTGTAGGGGATAGGTGAAGCTGTTATACAGGTATGTGTGGGTGACATGTGGTTGTAGGGGATAGGTGAAGCTGTTATACGGGTATGTGTGGGTGGCATGTGGTTGTAAGGGGTAGGTGAAGCTGTTATACGGGTATGTGTGGGTGGCATGTGGTTGTAAGGGGTAGGTGAAGCTGTTATACGGGTATGTGTGGGTGACATGTGGTTGTAGGGGATAGATGAAGCTGTTGTACGGGTATGTGTGACATGTGGTTGTAAGGGATAGGTGGAGCTGTTATACGGGTATGTGTGACTGTGTGGGTGACATGTGGTTGTATGTGATGGGTGAAGCTGTTGTACGGGTATGTGTGGGTGGCATGTGGTTGTAAGGGGTAGGTGAAGCTGTTATACGGGTATGTGTGGGTGGCATGTTGGTATAGGGGATAGGATAGGTAAAGCTGTGTTGCGTGCCAATGCATGCCAATGCAGATGGGCACTATGCCCATGTCCGATGAGGCTGTGGCTCAGTATTCGTTGCTTGCGCGTGATTGCCATACACCCTATGCCGCTGCATAGAGCACCTCATCGCCGCCTTCAGTCTTAAGCGATTCATATTATTCGTGTACTCGCATCCCCCACCACACCTAACCTCCCCTACCACCCACGCTACAGGCAAAGAGATGAACAAGCAGCTCTCTGCATATGCCGCGTCTGTGCCAACCCCATCGCATGCCACCGTCAGCCAGCACGGGCAACTTCTCAACGCCCTTACCCACCCAGACGCCCCCAAGCACTCAGAGGGACCTGAGCTTCTCCACACAGCCTCCCACGCCGACGTCACATTGGCGGACAATGCCACAACAGCACACAGTGCACCTGCGAATGCGCATGCACAGTCGCTCGCGGAGGGTACGGATGTGCTGGCTCAAATGGCCACAACTACCAATACCCACACCAACACCAACGCTGACCCAAACACAAGCACAAATGCAAATGCAGGCACCACTCCGAGTTCGGATCCCAATGCCAATGCGAATGGCCTGGCATTGATGAAGCCTGGATCAACGGCGGTAGCAGTGTCCCTGCCCAAGAGGACCCCCAAACGCATAATCGTCGCACGCCGTATGTCCTGTTTCTCTCCGCGATTGTTTGTAGTGGACGTTGGGTGGGACTGTACACATAGGGTAGTGGGGGGTGAGTGAGGGTTGTACAGATGGGGTGATGGGGTTGAGTTTGGCTGGTACACTTTGGATGATGGTGGTGGTGGTTGCTGTTGTGTACATGATGTCGGTGGTCTGTGCAGGGCGTAGCGGTCACATGCTGTGGCATATGTATGTCTATTAAAAGGCTATCTGTACCCTTGTGGCATCGTGTACTGTATAGTGGTCGTATCTGTACCCTTGTGACATCGTGTAGTGTATAGTGGTCGTATCTGTATCCTTGTGACATCGTGTAGTGTATAGTGGTCGAATTACTTCCAGTCCTCCATGCATGGCCACTGCGCCTCATCGGTCGTTTATTTCTATGTTCGGAAAGATATGGCACGGGCACTGATAACTCCTCGTATATATATATATATATATATATATATACTTCTTACTTGCACATGCACGTTTGCACGTGTGTTGGAATGAACGTTACTTGAGCATAATAACTGTACGCATTTAATCTAGATACCTGTCGTATAAATAGTATTCCTACTTACACATGCACGCGTGTATGTATGTTGGCATGATCATCACTTGATCATAATATTCTGTACGCGTTTAATCTATATAGCCGTCGTATAAATAGTATTACTACTTACACCTGCACGCGTGTATGTATGTTGGCATGATCATCGCTTGATCATAAAATTCTGTACACGTTTCATTTATATACTCTTCGTATAAGTATATAGTAATCCTTCTTACACATGCACGCGTGTATTTATCTTGGCATGATCATCACTTGATCATAATGTTCTGTACGCGTTTAATCTATATACTCGTCGTATAAGTAAATAGTAATCCTACTCACACATGCACATGCACACGTGTATGTATGTTGGCATGATCATCACTTGATCATAATATTCTGTAAGCGTTTAATCTATATACTCGTCGTAGAAATAAATAGTAATCCTACTCACACATGCACGCGTGTACGTGTCGGCATGATCGTCACTTGATTACAGTAAGCTGTACGCCCTTAATCTCAACCAAACGTTCCTGTGCACACATGCACGCACATAGGTTTATGGACAGACGCCGAAGACATAAGGTTAATGGAAGCGGTGATGAAAGTCACGGGGAGTGAGAAGCAGTCGGATATAGTGAACAGTCTGATCTCGTGGAAGAAGGTCAAGAATCTTATGGAAAACCGCACCTCCAAGCAATGCCAGAACCGATGGTACAGTCCATGTTTGTGTGCTGTGTGTGCCTTGTTATGTAGAATTTCCTGTAGGAATGTGTGTGCATGTAGCACGTATCATTGCACAGACGTGTACGTGTTGAGCCGATGGTACAGTCCATGTTTGTGTGCTTTGTGTGTCTTGTTATGTAGCATTTCCTGTAGGAATGTGTGTGCATGTAGCACGTATCACAGACGTGTACGTGTTGAACCGATGGTACAGTCCATCTTATGTGCTCGTGTGCATGCATTTGTATCTTTTGATGCTGTGGGAATGTGCTCGTGTGTGACAGTGTTTTTTTGTGCACCTATTGTAGCTTTTACTGTAGGAATGTGCGTTCATGTAGTATAAATGTGTGCGTGTTCAAATGAAGGTACAGTCCATGTTTATGTGCTCGTGTGCATGCATTTGTATCTTTTGATGCTGTGGGAATGTGTGTGTGTATGTTAGTGGCAAGGGTTGGCTTTTCAGCTTGAACAGTGTCAGTTGGGTAGTATTTTAATTCAAGTACGTGTATACTATGACCGTGATCTATGCTACATATCTATTTTAACCCAGACGTAATCTTGTCAGTATTTGAATAGATGAATTTGCATCAACTATATATACGTGAGAATGTGTGGCTGTATTCACATCTATATATACGTGAGAATGTGTGGCTGTATTCACATACATACATACATGCGCACATGCATGCAAGCAGTATGTATGTATACATACATGCATGCATACATACATGCACACATACATACCTCTGGCTAAAAAACATACGTGTCTCTCCCCCACTCTAGGCCCATACTTGCATTTGCGACTGCACAGAGGAATGCGGAAGGGAGGATCACCAATCGCAGGACAGTAGCGGGCGGCAATTCCACGGAATCCCGCATAGAGATCTCCAAGCAGATCTGCGCCATGTAAGTGGTTGTGGAGTTAAACTTGGTTTTACAGATGTGATCGCTCTGTAATCGGTTTTTGAGTTAAACTTGGTTTTAAAGATGTAATCGTTCTGTAAGTGGCTGTGGAGTTAAACCTAGTTTTAAAGTTGCGATCAACTAGCTGTATCATTGTATAGAACTCATTATCATATGTGCGGTGAAAGATACCTGAGCAGCCCGTCCTGAATTTCAGTGCAGGTGCATGTGTTGCGCACAATACATGGCTTCTGTTGCATGCACGTCACAGTATCTGTAATGAATATCGTATACATGACCCTACTTGCATAACCCTACTTACCCAACCTACTTACATTGCTATATATCATTCGATATTTTTGGCCACCACTCTCCCTGCTGTCACGTAACGGTGTGAGAGTGGCTTGTGTTTGGGACCACTTGGTATCCCAGTGCATCATATCATAATTTACGTCCGTCTATTGCATTCGCAAAGGTATCTCAGATGTGCCATGTGTATGTGTTTTGTCGGCTACGGATGTACCGCACATCCTCATATGAATACATCTCATCGCTTACGTAGACTCACGCGTGACGGCTACGTGGACGAGACAGAGGTTAACTGGTCTAAAGTTGGTATCGAGATGGGAAGGTAAGCACGCTGCTAGCGTTGGCGTAAGAGCCATTGGCTTTTGCAAGTCTTGTCTGCCATGCCTATGGCATTAAGGCATTTGCTTTATAGCTAGCGTTGTGTATATATGCGTATGCGAACTAATTTCAATATGCGCGTTTGCATGTTTGTTGTATATGCGCAGCCTCTCATTTGTTCGTGTGGTTCATCGTTGTCGACCTGTGTGCTCATGTGGTAGTTATTGTTGACTTTGCTTTTGTATGGTGACCATTATATACATAATAGTTGCTGTTCGTGTAGTGTGAAGCGCTAACGAGTACGAAATTCAAGGCAACTGTGAATGACACATGCATACGGTGGGTGCTGTATAGTCGCCCATTGTTGGTATCACATATCTGTCTGGTCAGTTCTGTTTGCCTGATTCAGTTTGGAATAGTTTTCTCGTTTCTAAGTACCACCCAGTACCCACTGAGCGACAATCGCGCAGCTATATCGTGGCGTCCGTTACGATTCGTATGTAGTCTTGCATGAATGTGGCTGTAGGGTTGCACGGTTAAACGCTCATTTTCGCACGACCATACGATTTTGCACCGGATTTAACTAGGTTTTACTTCCCTATCCCATTCAGACACGGCAAATTCATCCGCTCCAGATATCGATTTCTGCGAGATCTGGTACCGTCGCACGAGGACAAAGATCTGCCAGGTGAGTTGTGCAGTGTTCGCAAACCATTCCACATGCCATTGAACTTGTCCCTACTCTCCTTATATTCTAAGAACTTGTACATGTACGCGTTACGAATGGTACCTGTATCTCCCACTTGGAGGTTGATTGATTTATATCTCACCCCGTCAAACGTCTGACCGTGTGAACCTAAAACTTGGTTACAATCGGGGACCATTTGCAAACTTGATCTACAATCGGGGACCATTTGTGCTATGTCATCAGAATCTCAACCTTGTTGTTCTACTCCTAGCACGTCGTCGTACGTGTTTGTTCTGAATGTGTGATTCCGATGCATTGTGAATTGAGGTTCAATTACGCCCCTAAGTTAACGGACTTCGGGCTTTATTGTCTTACTCCTATTAACATTTCGCTATCTCGCTTGTTGCAGCTATCGTTGCACACATCCTTTCTACAACTGTGCCGGCTATGGAGGCCAAGAACAAAAGCGCCTCGCCTTTCCTTGTGCCAGCCGAGATGCAAGGTGTGTTTCTGGCGTATTCTGTATATGTCTGTGTATGGGATCGTCCGTTCTCCTGTGCAGCAATACAACCGCAGCAACATAGTTTGAATGCTGCATGTCGATTACCCATCCAACTTGGACGTGAATCAAATTATTATGAAGCGTACTAGCGCATCTCGGCATCGTATGCGTTAGATATCTTCATTTGCAAGTACATGGAAAGTTCGGAATTAGTGAGGTACACCAAAGAACATGAAACGCACAGACGTGTACAAGCGCACCGCTCCTCAGCAAATCATATTTTTAACTCCGCCATATTCTCCTGTGCAGAACAAGCGATTTTGCCCGCCCCCGAAGCGATGGTTGATCCCAGCACTATCCCCGCTCCTCCCTCTGACCATCTGGGAGCGGGTAATGGACAATTAACGGCCGATTTTAGTTCGACTGTCACCCTACCAAACAATCAAAGTGAGTCCTCTGGTGTACTGCAAGCGCCTGGTGTGAATGTAAGTATGAATGGGCCACAGTTTCAGTCCGGAGAGCAACAGCAACAGCAACAGCAACAGCAACATCAGACACTGGAGGCACAAACTTATACACAGCCACAAACCGAAGCGCCAATTCAACCCCAACTACAACCACAGCAACAGCAGCAAGCGACTACGTATGCATCACCATCACGAGCTATGTTAGCACCTGACGAGAGCGTGCCATCTGTAGAAAATATAAAGCCGTTGGTGGCCCAGGCACTGGCACGTGCAACTATAGACGAGGACGAAGAGACGGAACCCGACCTTGAATAAACGATATCGTAATACTTAGATAGTATCGGACTATATTTTTGAACGATTTTGAATCACTCGCAGCTGTGTGAGTCTTGGATAGTATTGCAAATTATTTTTGAACGATTTTGAATCGTGCGCAGCGATGAGTCTAATGCTTCTACCCTACCAATAATGGACATGTACACATGACATGCATGACAATGTCTCCGCCACTGGCTTCCTCACCTTAGCAATCCGTTTCATAAGAGCTGCTCTGTTGCTTTTAATATCGGGGGAGATTTCTATAATTTTGAGAGATGTAGGTCGTCTGGTTGCAAGGCACCTGTCGATCTTCTAGGTATGTCGCTTCTAACGATATTTATCCAGACCCAGAATTAAACATGAACATTGGGCCACAAATTGTTCACGGAAAATAAGTCAGTAGGCTGTATAATACTGGTTATGGAGTGCAATTCTTTGACTTGCAAATGAAAGTTGAAATTGTTATTCTCGTACTTTGATGTTATGATGAACACATCTTCTCAAATCATCATTTCGATACCTCAATAGGTGGACAGGCCAGCTTGTATTGACCATAACAGCAGGTGAGCTGCCTGACTGTGCTAGATTCGAGTTTTGGCCCATAGATCGTACATAAATATATCGTAAATATATCGTGAGGCGGGGCTGTGTGTGGGCGTGGACTGGTGGCGGGTGGGCTATGTGATTATTGGCTTTATAGAATTCATCAACTGACTATTGATGGGAGAATGAGTTGGGAGCGGAGTTGGGACAGATTTTCAAAACAATGACATTTAAGAGAAATATCGAAGTCGATTGAGGAATCTCTTGAGAAGTTAGAGTCTCGACCGAGTTGGCATTCGTCATTGTCACATATGATAAGAGTGAAACATTTTAAATATACAGAAGTTCACACTACATTGTGATTTGTTTTTAAAACTCTGACTTTGCAGTTTGCACATTTGCACAGTCGTCAGCCGTCGCTCGTCACTGATCACAGTGATCAGTCGCCACTCGCAATTGTACACCAGTCGGTCGCAAATATTCTATTTTGTTTATTTATTTTTTACTGGAATCAAGCAAAATAAAATACTACAAGTAACGCACAACGATACGACTCACCACTCACGAGTCATCACTGTCACCATTCACCGCGAGTCCGTGTCTCTACAAGTACATAATAATTATGTAAATTATACGAATAACGACTCAAATGAGTCACTTTAACCTAACGACGCACAAGCTTTTTCTTATGCGGATTGCGGAATGTCCGTGGCATTTCAAATTTGAAGGTTTTTTATTTATGTCAACATTTATTGCAATAGAGGGTGGGCGGGCCACTATCCACGGTCGGATTTAGAATCCATAGTTACACATTGGATATGTTATAAAGCTATGTTGTTCTGTGGGGAAATACAAATTCTATATCATGTGTTTAAAAAAAGGCTGTGAAGAGCCCACCAAACGACCGGCCTAGAGTAGTTACTACTCGTTAAAAATATTAAATACCTTTCGGGAAACTGGATCAATTTCGTTCCTGATCTCATCCAGAATTGGGGCTGTCAAGATTGACTCTATACGACACCAATGAACATAAAATAATTAGCCAAAATCATCTCACATTGTTCTCCACATGTGTATTTCAATAATACACGCGTACATACACATTGTTAGTAAATACTATTATTTGAGTGCACGACTGCCCACCGGCCACCTGTGAAGTGTACATGCTTAATAGTTCGGTACTTGGTACAGGGTCGCCTTACGGCTTACATGGGCCGATAAATATCGACCCTGCTTTTGTGGATGGACCGGAGCGGTCTACTAGACACGGGCTCATGCATTATTATTTCATGTTTATTGGTGCTGTATACAGAGTTACAGACACCGAGACATAGACATTCTTTTGGTTAGGTAGCGGGAGCGAGCTGGGGTCCTGGCCCCTGGGATTGGGAGAGTGGGATGGGAGGTATGTAAATGAAATTATATTTTTAAACTAACTATGTACTAAAGGTTCCAATTTTACTCTGGACTCAGGGTGGCTATGTATTATTGGTACATAGATAACTATAGAATCTGAACACTGTGAACAGGGTTGTTTTTACAAAAATAAAATACAACTATAAAACGAATCCAAACAGCAACTCAGCAAGCCATTATAGCTGGGGGCGGCGACCTGGTGCCCTGGGAAGGTATGTAGCTATTTTTACTCTGTACTAATAGTGGCTAATTATTGGTAGATAACTTTACAATCTGAACAGTGTCAACTGTCAACTGCCAACTCACACTCTCGCAGTGCCAACTGCCAACTGCCAACTGCCAACTCTCCGGCTCTCCCAGACGGACCCAAGTGTAAAATGTGGATTATTATTATTTTATATATATATAAACCTAAATATATACAGTGTTGACGATTGACCAATGACAACAATTTAAAATGCATCCAATAAAGCATCGTTTTAGTTTGAAATATTTGAGAATGTCAACAAAAAAATGAAACAGCGAATAAATAGTTTATATCCTTAAACATGAGTATTTTACTTATAGAGTCAACACATAAGGTTTTAAAATTTAAATTTTAGTACAGTCTTGGACTCTTGGCCATTTGTTTTTTAAAAACATCTATTTTTATCTTCTACTCTATAGAGGTAGGCATATTATGAAAGGATAAAAATAGAAATGAGAACACTCAGTCTCAGAACAGTCAACAGTGAACAGTCAAAACTTGAAAACTGAAAACTCAGAACACACTACTCTCTCACTAGAGTAGAGTGGAGACTAGAGAGTCTCGAGGGAGAGTACACTAAAAAAAAAATTTAAGAAGTATCAGAAATTCAGAAAGTAGCAAGTTATTTTTAGCAACTATGTATTTTTTTTAAAAGAATATAACAATTGTTATTAATATATTTTGAAAAATAGAATACTGCGCCATAAAGTTTTGTTTTCTGCCGAGTGTTGAGTGCTGACCACAGTGACCAGTCTCAAGACAACTCTCACCGTCTCATTTCTCAAATTCTCACGCCTGGCACATAGGCACTGCACTTGCAGTCAGTGCAGTGTAGCACAGTCTTTTTTTCAAGTGCAGTCTGTACATATTTTCTTTTTTTTTAAATAATATATTTCGAGGAGAGAGGAGACTGGTAGAGCTAGCTACTCTACTCTAGAGAGAGAGAGAGAGCGTATTTAGGTAACAAAGGCTGGCCGCTGGCGTGACAGGCGATTTAGCATACAAACCGTCACTTCTTGCAAGTTGCGAGTTGCGCGTTGCGAGACTTGCGACTCAGTTGCGAGGGATGTATTTTTTTACCACAAATGTACCCTGAGAGTAAAAACGGGAATCACCTTTGGCACTTTTTCGCATACCACAGTCTTGCATCTGGTAAATCTTGACTTTTGAGTCTAGCTTAGACTCTAGACTCTGGACTCTGGAGTCGTGCTGCTTATTCATTATTTTACCTTTTGTTTTTTGAAAAAAAGCCAAACACATTCTGAGAGAAGTCCGAACTCAGGGGAATGTCTTTATACGGCACTGGTGACAATAAAATTATTAACCACCGCAGCAGATTCCTACCGGTCTCATACTTTTACTTTTCGAGTTTACTTTGCTTTTTTATGATGTAATTTGCGTGATATTAGCCCATTTATTGCACTTGTTGTATTAGTTCTTTGTCGGCCTCAGAGGAGAGGTCGACGTATGTTAGACACGAATAGTGTCAACTGTAAAACCATGGGCGAATCCGAAGCAATAGATACGACAGAGGACGCCTATATACATGTGTCTAACTGCTAACATATGTCAAGCCCTTAAGACCGACAAGGACCTAGCATAAGTGCAATAAATGGGTTGTATCCGCGCTACAATATCTAACATTTAAGTCGAGCGCTTTCAGCCGACAGATAGCAAACAAACCGGCAGAAAACAAACACATCTCACATGTCCTTAAAATCACGCTAATTACATTAATACACCTATATTTAAGCAAATTAAACTCGA
This sequence comes from Sphaeroforma arctica JP610, assembly GCF_001186125.1. Taxonomy (NCBI): domain Eukaryota; class Ichthyosporea; order Ichthyophonida; genus Sphaeroforma; species Sphaeroforma arctica. The sequence goes on from NW_014040535.1 coordinate 145,528, forward strand.
AAAACTTATAGTATGAGACTGGTAGAAAACTGGGCCTGAGGTGGTTAATAATTTTATTGTCACCAGTGCCGTATAAAGACATTCTAGTCGACTGTTCTCCAAGAGTAAATGCGAGTCGGACTTTAAGCGAATTCCAACGCGACTCTCTGCATACCTTTATTTGATTTCTGTCAACCATAGAGATATAGGTAGACTCTTGCGTCTTGACTTTTGAATCTTAGCGAAGAAACGATGTTGTGGCATTCCAATGTAATGGTTCGTCATCCCAGTAACCCATACATAATGTAACACACAGACGCCACGGCCAATACTGTCAACGTCAGGATAAACTCCGTTGTATAAATAATCAGGTTTACATCCTCATATCACCACTATGAAACAATATCACAGTCGATTCTTTTGAGGTTGTGACGTTAAATAAAATGAGTTTCTCGGCAATATCATACACCCTTGCGAGCATGCTGCTGGTCAGCATGTCCAGCAACATGGTTGCGGGACATGTTTACATGTCTGATCCAGAAGCCCGGAATGTTCATGGTAATCCCGACAGACAATCACTGGCCGCCGGAGGCCCTAGTACAGTTCTGCAGGATGGTCAGTACCGACACGGTTTGTGTGGAAACAAACACACTGACGCACTACAGAATTGGAATGAGCCTATGGGAATCAAGCGAACCTATACTGAAGGACAGGAGATAGACATCTCAGTAGTGGTAACTGCGCACCACATTGGCTACTTTGACTTCCAACTCTGCGATACAACGGATATCTCCGAGGAGTGCTTTGCCCAACACCAATTAACACGTACTGGCTGCGAGGGTAGTGGAAGTGTTGACGACCCAAACTGTGAGCGCTGGTGGAAGCCTCTAGCACTGCATGAGACTATGGCCTGGGTGGTGACTGCCAATGGTGGATACCAGTACCACACACTGGATAGTGGTACTGTGATGGTGAGGACCAAATTTGTCTTGCCGCAAGGTGTGACATGCACAAACTGTGTTTTGCGCTTCCATTACTATTCTACGAACTCTTGCCGTCCCGAAAATCAGAATGACGATTCGAACATGGTGTCAGAAGAATTCTGGAATTGCGCCGATATACAGATAACAGGAGCACAAGGCACAAGAAACACGGACGCGACACCTGCGCTCGTTGCAGACCTGAAAACCCGTGTACCTCAAAATCTGAAGGGCACCGGCATGGATAATTTCTGTCCCCGACATGGTTTAGGAGAAATTCAAGAATATGCCAACGTAGCTCAGTGTGTCTCTTACGACATGAAAACACTACAGTGCGACTATCCAGGCAACAGCGACGGCAATGGTAACGCTGACAAATGCGCGAATATTGCCTGTGGAGCTCATGGTATCTGTGAATCTGGTAATTGCGAATGTATCGATGGTTACACCGGGGCTTCATGTGACACGCCACCCTTAGATGGCTGCGCGACAGTTGATTGTGGTTCACATGGAAGTTGCAGTGGAGGTGTATGCACGTGTACAGACGGATACTCAGGTAAACTCTGCACCGATGCAGGTAGTGGTGGTGATGGTGACGGTGTTGGTGGTGATCTTGTACAGAAATGTAAGGAATGTCGGGGCTGTTTGTGGGATGCACCGGGCGCATGTTACCATGATTGGGACAAGGCCACGTGCGACCGATACGCTGGATACACTTATTGCGGCAATGTCGGTAGTGATCTCTGCCAGAATACCAAGTGTGGTGTCCACAGTTCCGCATGTAATGCGGGACAATGCACATGCACAGATGGATATACTGGGCCACTGTGTGATGTAGCCCAGAATGTATGTGCCACAGTTGATTGCGGTTCAAATGGTATTTGTGAACTCGGTGTTTGTAAATGCACAAACGGCTTCAGTGGTGATTTATGCCAGAATTCTTCTGACGCCTGCTACAGCTTGAACTGTGGACTACATGGCTATTGCGAATCTGGAGTCTGCACCTGTGAAAACGGATACACTGGCTCTCTCTGTACTATACCTCCTGCCAGTCCGTGTGACAACATCAATTGTGGTCAGTATGGTAGCTGTACTGACGGTATGTGCGTATGTTTGGATGGATATACGGGCACTCTATGTGACACCCCCGCCAGTGGAACCGGCGACAGGGATCCACAATGCGGGACATGTGGAGGCTGCTTGTGGAAGGCCCCCAATGCGTGCTACGCTACGTGGGACAGAGCCACCTGTGAGAGATACACACAGGGTGGTTACACATTCTGCGGCACCACAGGTGGCGATGGAAACAAGAGTGGCAACGATGGTGAGGGCGGTGATAGTGGTAGTAGTGCCTGTGACACCGTCGATTGCGGAGCTCATGGGTCGTGTGATGCTGGCATGTGTAACTGTGACGCCGGATACACAGGGCTGTACTGTGATGTGATTCAAAGCCGTAATATACCAACCGGATCCATTCGCAACTTGTTGTCCAGTGCACAGTTTGATGTGATGTTCAATCTGAGACAAAACTCCCCCAACTGCAACGAAGGAATTTCAAAGTTGACGTATGAGAACTTTGTGACAGCGGTGGATACGTACTATCCTGCATTCGCTAATGAAGGCAGCGACCAAACACGATTAAGAGAGATTGCTGCGTTTCTGGGTCAAATCTCGCAAGAAACCACAGGCTGGTGGCCGGGACAGGAGTACGGGTGGGGTCTGTGCTTCATCGAGGAAGTGGCGTGTCGAGAAAACGGGTGCCCACAATACTCACAGCCTGGGAATGCGCAGTATCCGGCGGTAGAGGGCAAGTCATACCACGGTCGAGGTGCTATCCAGATCACATGGAACTACAACTACGGAAGTCTGAGTGAAGAGCTTTTCAATGGTGACAAGAATGTGCTGCTGCAAAATCCCGACCTGCTGACGGAGGATGGTGTGGTTGCTTTCCGAGCTTCCCTATGGTTCTGGATGACTGCTCAAGATTCCAAACCTTCCTCACACGATGTTATGATTGATGTTGCACCAGAGTGTCCGAGCGCGCGTAGATACAACGGATACGGCCGTACAACGAACATCATCAACGGCGGTCTGGAGTGTCAAATACCCACACCCGCGAAGGTGCAGAATAGAGTGAACTACTACGAGCGGTACTGCAGTATACTCGGAGTAGACCCCGGTCAGAATCTATACTGCGATCAGATGTTAAACTACCTATCCGGAGTACAGTGTCGGAGCTAGGTTCGGGCACGGTCCACAAAATTTGCTAACTAGTAAAATGTATGTGCCGTCAGGAATCAGCCGTTCCCCTGATATACATTCTGGAGTGGTTGACGATATCTCAAATAATTACATTAACTTAAATTTAGAATAAAATACATATGTACGTACATCAGTCTATACTGAGGTAACGTCATACAGGAGTAATTGCAGATCATATGTTGTATGTGGTTTGTATCCAACAGCTATATAATAAATTATATATATATATGTATATGTTTATATATATATATATATATATGTA
>NW_014040535.1:152954-157316 GCF_001186125.1 Sphaeroforma arctica JP610
TATATATATATATATATATATTATATATATATACAAATATATATATATATATAATATATTATATATATATATATATATATATATATATATATAAAATAGATTATATATATATATATATATATATATATATATAATATCGAACTGTCTATATATCAACATATCTATCTATCAATCTATCATCCATATATTGACTCATTTGTCTATATATCTATCTATCTATCTATCCATATATCGATTTATCTACCTATCGACCTATCGACCTATATGTCTGTCTGTCCAGTTACCTATCTATAATATATAAATATTATATATATATATATATATATATATATATATATATATTAATATATATATATATACATATATATATATATATATATATATATATATATATATATATGTATATGTATATGTATATATATATATATATATATATGTTGTCTCATATCCCGCATTACATGCCCACAGCGAGTACTATACACACAACAAGAGAACAAGACACTGAGGATATTGCAATACGATCACAATCTTCAACCAAATACCTCAGCCAACATGCGAAGGAGCTCTTCCCTGGCTTCACCCACACGGTCACGATCATTGGAATCGATGACAAAGATAAGACCTTGTGTGTTCTGGAAGTAGTGTCTCCAAAGGGGTCGGATCTTGTCCTGACCTCCGACATCCCATACGGTGAAACTGATATTCTTGTATTCGACGGTCTCTACGTTGAAACCTGGAAATGCAGGAGAGAGAGAAAAATGTAGAGTTAGCACTACCTACAACGATGTGTGAACACCCACGTTAAATATCAGTATGCGGACACTGTAGCCTTTTATTTATTTTATCCACCATGCTACTGCTATACAAACAACCCCACCAGTAGCAAAACACAGTACAAAAGTCTATTACCATATCAACCTCCTCATACCCCACCCCTCCCTCTATAATAGTACAAAAGATAGACACAATTCAATAACGAGATTTGAACGAGCATACGTGGTCATCATACACAACGGGAATGTAGAATATGTACATACAAGTCCGGCAGCAAGTAACAGATCACGCACATAACTATGTGTACTTGTTATACTTATACAATATGATGTTCATTCAGATAGTGAATTTTCCCATATATATTTTTTTATCCTGATATATACATCCGAACTGGATCGACACTGGAATTCTCCGAACATGCAGATTGTTTTCAGACATGTATATACCCTTGTAAAGGTGGAACCGAATTATAAAGCACGCGTAGCTGTGTTCAGAAAGTTCTAGGGGTACTTAGCAACGATATGATCCCTAGATAAGGCTCAATACCACAATCACCACTCCAAATTTTGTGCTTGTTTCTGAAGCAATCTCAATGTCAATACATGTGAGCGAAGCATATGTAACAGACGTACCGATAGTGGGGATAGTGGTGACGATCTCACCCAACTTCAACTTGTAAAGGATGGTGGTTTTACCAGCGGCATCCAATCCTACCATGAGGATGCGCATTTCCTTCTTGCCGAAGAGGCCTTTGAAGAGAGAGCCGAAGATGTTTCCCATGGTGAAGTCGTTCTGAACACTTAACAGCACACAACTAACACAATTCGCACACAAGCTTTGTGTTCTTATAAACACCTGGTGTATATTTTTTATTTGTTGTTCTGTTTAGGGAGGCTATGATTTGTTCGGATTTTCCATAATTTTGTGTCTAGTGTTCTTCCATCCCCACAGACTACAGACTACATACAGAGTCCCGGGCTCCCAGACCCACCCTCATCAACAGAGTACAGACCACAGCACGCCTATAGTTTTCGATCATGATGTCTGTTTGTTTCTGTCTTGAGAAAAAAATAATAATAAAAACAACCCCTCCAAAAAAAAAAAAGGCGAAACGAGAAACCTGCCAATTGCCAAACCTCATCATCCTTGTCATACGTCTCGGCCCTCTGGATAGGGTCTCGAGCAGAAATCAAAGTTTCTCTCTACAACAATCGAAAATTTAGCAGAGACCTAAAATCCAGAGGGCCGTGCATACGTTTTGGATTTTTGTTTTTGTTTTTTATAAAAACTAAAAAATATGCGTTCTAAATGAGACAGAAAGCAGATAACGGTTTAATATTTTTTTAAACGTTGTAACGTATCAGAGGGCAAGAAAGGGACTGACCTACTATGAAAGACGATAGGACTATATGAACGTATCGCTGTATCTATACTGCACCTTAAGGCCTCAAAACCTACACTTTAAACCCACATCACGTGAATTGTTTGTGTCAACGGAAAGTTGTTTTATTATAAAATATATTCCTACATAAAGTTGTCTCTGGGAATGTCGGAAACCCAGTGTTTCCGAATATCCGGTTTCCATATTCAAAGTTTTCGCTCTCGCTGCTGGTTTTATTCATTTTAGTTTATCCCCTCTGCAAACCCACAATATCTATTTTTAAATATAATATAGAAAAGGTCTTGTGAATTTGAATTCTGACCCAACCCAAACCACATCTGCTCTGTAGTGTGAAATTGTGAATAGATTTGTGACGCTCATATTATTCACTACATTACATGGACCGGGGTATTTTACATTACTTGATTATGTGAACGCTTTTCAATTGTTCGCTGGAGACAGAATTTTGGTCTCGAAAATTCTGTGATTTAGAAGGCTATGCGAAAATTCATACACGTCACGAGTGTAAATACGTTAAAGCATGACCCTCTGGAAGATAGGGCTCTATCAGAACAACGATCCCCTATGGGGCCGGAAGGATAAATTTTTATTTTCTCTCTCTCCAAATTCAGAGGGTCACGGTCTAAGCGCCTAAGTTGGCACAACGACAATGCCGAGTGGAGATCGCGACCTCAGTGATACAATCAATGATCAGCTGTAGTTGCTAGTAGTCTGCCAAGCTCGGAATATCAACTAGTCGCGTATCGACAGTGAAAAAGAAACTTGTCAGGTTCGATGATTTTTGCTCTCATTTTCTGACCTGTTGCAGGCAGTGATCCCAGTGATGCAGAATAGTCATTTAGTAGCGGATTGCTTCAATTGTACTGCTGAATGTCATGATGCATCAGAGACCCAACGAACTCTGTCGCGCACGGCGGCCTGTGCTGCTCAAATACTGGTGGTGACTACATGATGCCCCTATTAAACCGCATCGTATACTCGGCTGTACTCGGATGAGTCCATAATACATCGTATACGCACCACACACTCAATACAGGCAATTTATTTATTTTTAACTGTAGAGATGTAAATAGAGAGATTATTTAAGAGAACCTTTCTTGACAGACTCATGTGACGACTGATGAGTCTTTCGGACTCTTGTCTCGCTCACTCGCTACTTCGTTGTTTTTTTCAATTTTCATGCGTCAACTCAAAACTGCATACATTGCAAAGTAATCACGCCCTCTGGCCTCTGGATTAGGGTCGCTCGCAGAAATCAGGTTTCTTCCATCTTTTAAAATTAGCAGACTCTATCCAGAGGGCCGTATCATGAAAGTATTTATTTATTATATTTGTAGACTGACAGAGTATACTTATTAGTATTAATATTTTTCAAAAAGTATTTTGAAGGCACACGTGCAATCGTGTCCGTGTGTAATGTGAAATCAGAAATGTCAATGTGTATTCGTTTGAGGTGGTGGCTCGAGCAGCGTAACTTGGAGCGATGAGCAGACCACCAATAGGATCCTTTCAAATTGTCACAATTGGTCGCAATCTCTGTTATAAAAAATATGAAGTATGTAGATTGTAGAACATTGCTTGAAATTTTTGAAATGATTTACCATAGCCTGCTAAATAAACCATTTTACGGCTTTTGATATACCTTTCATTAAAAAATAAATTATAAATTCTTTTCCGCCTGCTTTATCGAATATCGATCAAACACGAATACACACGCACAGGCCGCATCGCCATAGCCCACAGCCGCAGATGGCAGCCGAAGGAGAAAGTGTACATGTACGTATGATAGTACCTGCAATATAACATCGATCATCTGCGTAGATACTCATTCCGGTATAGGGTTATTGCAACGGTTCATCAACTGAGCTTTTCTTACTGTAGTCTGAAGAACTGCCACACTACTAGCATAACAACTCATCAGAATGACAAAGAATGCAAGTTCGACAGGCGCATCGCCTGCGTGTAAGAAGGACAGGAAGAAAAAACCGCTCATAAAGATCCCCACTAGAGTTCGGGGAGCTTCACTGAACGCAGCCGCGAGTGCATCTGTAGAGAAAATCACGTCACCTTACAATACGTCCTTGTCGGCTCCAACAGGATGTGAAGATGCGGCTGGTGGCAAAAATGCCGATGGCGACGGTAAGTAAAAAGAACACGTCTATCTGTCGAATTTTGTATGCTTTATG
>NW_014040535.1:158587-163667 GCF_001186125.1 Sphaeroforma arctica JP610
TTATATATATATATATATCTATATATATATATATATGTATGTATATAGTATATATCTTATTATATTATTATATTATTGTATTATTATATTATTATATTATTATATTATTATTATATATATATAGTATATCCTTATCTGCACTTGTACATGCGAATACGGAATTATAATAAAAAAAATTATAGCGTTTGCGTGTGCGTGCAATACATTTTGTTCTGCATATATGTGTAAGTATGGATTAATATCTGTTATACATACACATGTTTAATACTGTATTTCTACAGAGATTTGAATTCTGTATGATTTTATGCCATTTCTTATTTCATATGCTGTTTGGCCGATATAATCCTGTGTTGAATGTGTTAATTTGAATCACATGCATATACTTACAATTTTGTCAGATGATTATTGGGTTTTGGTATTAATTTACATATACAAGGTGAAAAAGATTCTTGTCTCGGCGATACCAAGCAGATTCCCCACTAAAAATTCATTATCAATCAACGCTGATACATGATCGAGAACAGTCAGTCAGCTCGCAAAGATCAGGATTACGATCACAGTATGATCACAAACACCTATCACTCGATAAGCTCAGACTCAGCCTGAATCCTCAGAGTGTGGTGGTAATGAGCGCAATTGAGCTAACATTTATAGTCTCTCTGATGGTCGTCCAGATGCAAACTTACCAGACGATGATACCTTCTACGCGAGCTTTTCCGCCTCCGCGTCCATCGTGCGGAAACCCACTCCGCCCAGGCAGCAGTATGAGAATAAGTTGATTGACTACTCACTGACAGAATTTATTCGAGGTAAGTACTTGTAGGTGTAGGATGTTGCATTAATGCAAGCAATAGACACGAGATGGTGAATCACAGTACGGTACCATGTGCTTGCCGTATGCACGCTTAGTGGTGGGAAGTTAGAAAACAACAGTTGTCTGACTTACCATTGAGGGTTCGTATAATGTAGTGCCGAATTAGGGGGTGATTTGTACCACTGTGAACGTGTTGGGCAGATTGGCCGCATCCATGTGTGCATGCTAGATCCGGTCAGTTCTAGAGATACTAGCAGTATTAGCACATGTTTATAATTAGGATTGCATGGGAGCACTTCTATTTTTAGCACGCGTTAACCTCAACAATCGCACGAAAACACTCGTCCTCTAGAATTTGCGATGGGTACACGTATGGCTCCCTGCTACCACGCGAACATCAGCGGCTGTTTGAGAGGTTCATACTAGTATATACCAATATGGGCTCATATACGTGCGCTTGTTGTGTGCTCAGCACTTCGTCGATAATACTTCGCCTGCGTGTAGCCTTGTGTGATGCCGCGGGTGTATTCATAGTCTGAAGCGGATGTGAGCCGCCATCCGTGTGGCCACACATGTACATCGCGCAGCAAAATCAATTCATTCGCATGTCAGCTTATTCGCACGACAAACCTTCTCATGCATATGCCTCGCCCGCACACAGCAACGAGCGAAGAGACCGTGGGAGAGGAGGACCTGATTGGAGCGTAAGTGTCGCGTTTTTATAGTCGTGAAGTGCTTTTCACCTATAACCCCGTTGTTATGTTATAGGCACGTGTATCGTGACTGTCTATGGAATCTTGCTATCGTACACTGAATTGAAATATATGTTTCTGCGCTTGTCTATGAAATCTTGGTATCGTACACTGAATTAATGCTTGTTTCTGCGCATGCGCAACTACATCTCGACGTCTGACAACTGCACACGCCGTTATCAAAGTGCTGCTGCAAGTAAACCCCATAGCTTTAAAACCCTAAAACCCTACATTCGGACATACCAAGTACATCATATCACAGATATAAACGCGTAACGCAGTTAGTTCACATTGAGTGCACCTGGCATTCACTGTCAATCATCTAGAACCAGCACCGAAGATCTATCGCGCTAGAGTATGACACCAGGGCGGCTTCAGTGATGCTAAATAAATTCCGTTCACGTTCTTGGCAGCTATATTTCTATGTTGCACGTTTCTAGCCAGCGTTCATCAGTGTGCCTTTTGCCTGCAAAGACACTACGATTTTGCGTGACACTAGGTTGGCGTTACTACAAATAGCTGAAATTGTCAACAGCTCTATTTTCCCTTCCAATCTGCCCGTCGAAATAGTCCGATTGCCCAAAATCATAAGTTGGAGTACTTTTCCATCAGCGGTTTTGCAATCGCATAGGTCAACTATGCAGAGTATATTACTCATAGTACTCCAACTGCAACAGGCCCGATAGCACTTCGTAAATTAAATTGAAAAATATTTTTGCTTTTTTGTTTTTTTTGAGGTTTTGTACCAACTCTGCCCCTCTCCTTGTTGTGTGGGAATTTCAACGGCTTTTGCATCGATCCTCATAGACAGGAATATTAAGTATCAATCGCGTACCACCTGCAACTGTTCGTGAGTGTGGTAGCGGGGTTGTCATCAAACGCTCGTAGAGTCGTTGAGTCGATCTTGCTATTCTCATATCCGAAATTCGGTGGCTTGTAGGTTGTCAATACTTGTATGACGTTCCTTCTCTCGTGGGGAAGTGTCGAGTGTATCCCAAGTACCCGAATTAAGGACTCGGAATGTATTCACACCAATCCGACAGGGTGGAGCAACAGATAGCTAGGAGGTATAGCGATGCGAACTTCCCGCGGACGGGCTCGAAACTCAGTATTGCCGGCGAGTTACAGCCAACGATCAAGGAACAAGCAGTAGACGAGACGCAATTCAGGAACACACCGATGGTGGATATAATAGCGGCATTAAAAGCAGGTGAGGCCGTGTGGGGCTAGACCAGACGGCAACCGCAAGTACTATTGTGGATAGTGCAGTACACGACGTAGTAGGGTACGGTTCGATATCGGCAGACCTATTGTGTGAAGGGTGTGCGTGAGTGTGTGCGTGCGATCTAAGCTCGTTTTTGTTGTCGCAAGCTACGAATAGGTTGACTCGAGTGAATTGGTTCAATACCGTCAACCGGTGCATAGCAGACGATAGAACGACAGTGAATTACACTGTTAGTCAATGTCCATCTGTACTTTCTGCTGGTTTGTTGTTCGACTCTCAGTCGTGATAAATCTACTCTATACATACAGGTGTCAACATACGCGACAGGAAAAAGAAGTTCCGAACTTACAGGAGCTGTTTCTCCGGCGTCAACGCAGTAAATACTATGATGGACCTGAAGTTTGCTAGAGATAAAGAAGTATGTGATGTCCGCCTATTTCCGGATCTCTTTATTCATTTCCTCAAGATCAGCTGACATGCACATAGGAGGGTATCTATTAAATATGTACATGCTCTGCCCAGATACAATCTGAATGTACGCATGCACAATGTCACAGCTACAAATCAGTGTGATTCTGAGTTGGGGCTACAATTTGTACTTATTGCATACTTATTAAGACTTAGACTATGACAATCATCTACTAAAAATATCTTAGTAGAACGAGATACTAGGTTTTATTGACGCATTTTGCGAGTATGTACATGATACAATGTGAATTCTTGCATGCACTCCTAATGACATGCGATAGACATGTGATATAGGCAGATCTGATTCCGCACTGACTTAGTATGAAAAACCTCTTTCGCACAGTAGCTTCGTATACTAAACAAATAGCCCACTTGGTCTGTAACAACTCATATAGAGGTGAATAAATGTGAGATGTGTAATTGCACGCGCTATAACCACATAGTCTAGGCATATACTTCACATACCTCACACGGGCGCCCTCCAACATTAGTGTGTATTATAAGAGCGAATGATACATAGCACAATACGGTGCGTACTTCCCTACGTGTGGCATGCACGTGCATCCATGCATTCCAAGGTCCTACCTACTATGTTGTTCCGCTTCTCGCAAAAGTATATGAAGAACCGAAGATTGTCGGCGTATGTTGTGTTACATCTAAGATCGCTGCTATAAAATCACCATGTAGTCATGCTATATTTCGGATGAGACGAACCTGTATGCCTCATCTGAGGCTGGTTTCCTTAGGATTTGCGATAGCAGCTCCTTACGGCTCAAATAGGACTCGAAGTGTAGACCTGAGTGATAGTTTGACAGTTACCCTCGAACCAAACACTCCTCGATAGTCGATAACGCTGAAGATGTTTTGCGTTCACTCATTCTATGCAGGAGGCCGTGGTGCTGGGCAATCTGCTGATGAAAATGAATTATATCCGACACGTTACCGGGAATCGTCTGTTTAAGAATAGCAACGATGTTTACTTTCAATTTGTGAGTCGCCTTTATAGGGCAACGTCAGCTGGGTATGTGAAATACTCTTTCTTCTGTGTGCGATTTGCCAAACACCTCCCATTTTAAAACAAAGACCAGACGTTAGAATGCTTGGCTTGAAGTGTTTGTCGTGTTTATAAAGTAGATTAGGATACCTCGTTGGCGACGCAGGCGATTTTCGACATGTAAAGTTGAGAATTGTTTTGTAAACCTAATCGTCTATTTATATACTTACTTCATCATTCCGAATGAGTGTCGTCTTAGTGAATTAATACATACCACAATCTCAACAGTTCAGTTCAATTATGCTCATAACTCACTGATTGCCAGTTTAGTGCTGCGGCAATACGCTCACTCGTTTTTGATCTTCTTAAAGACTACCCTGAACCTGCACCTGTTTTGATCGATTGCCTTCTCTGATTTTGCGCGGACACTCTGGCTACTCAACACTCCAGATTTGGCGATTTAGATATGACCGAGTGTCAATTACAAATGGGAGACTTTGATCTGTCGACAATTGATGAGGCAATGCAAATGGTCATAAACGGTGTGCAAGGCATCAGTCTCGAATGGTTTCGGGCGAGATATGCGCCGTACTACATCGGCATAACTGGCTCAGAGCGCATGCTGGAGCAAGGTACGTCTGTTCTGTATTCTGCTTGCACGGGTGGTGAGATGCCGTTCAAGCGAGCGAATGACCATGTACATCATTCTTCGTGATGGTCGGAAATAGCTTGTGAACCATATATATATATATATATATCTATATGTATGTATGTATGTATGTATGTATGTATATATATATATATAGTGTGTGTGTGTGTGTGTGTGT
>NW_014040535.1:163687-187884 GCF_001186125.1 Sphaeroforma arctica JP610
TAGTACTATATATATATATAATATATATATATATATATAGTATATATATATATATATATATATCTATATCTATATATATATCTATATATACATATATATATATATACATACATATATATATATATATATATGCACATATTTATGTATATATATAAATATATGTATATATATGTATATGTATATGTATATATGTATATATATAGAGAGATATATATATATATATATAAATATATATGCATATATATATATATATATATATATGTATATGTATATATATATATATATATATATAAATATATATATATATAGATATATATATAGATACAGATTGTGTGTATGTGTGTATGTGTGTTGTGTGTGCGCGTGTGTTGTGTGTGTCTGTGTGTATGTGTGTATGTGTGTTGTGTGTTGTGTGTTGTGTGTGCGCGTGTGTTGTGTGTGTCTGTGTGTCTGTGTAACTATCTGTGTGTCTGTGCGTTTGTTCGTTTGTGTGTGCATGTATATAGTTTTCTATCCGAAGATGCTCTGTGTGCTCTGACAACCTGCACAAATACGCGATTGCGAAGACATATCTTCTTCTGCATGTGTACGTGTGCCTCGTGTTTACTATGCTATTCGTGGATGCTAATTCGTGAGATGAGATTAGGATTCTGCATGAGGATGAAGCGAGCCTGGGAATCGACACCTAACGAATGAAGGCATGAGTCGACATTGATTTAAAGCGCTTCACACATATTTGAGCTCATCTTTATTTGACATGAACTCGTCGTCCACACAGTTGCTTCGCCCTGTGGGCATATTCGTACAGTGCACGTACATCAGGTAGCCACATTTATCGGCGTTTACGCCAACATGTACCTCATTAATAGAGAACTGTCGGTTTAATCTCTCTGATCGCATGCAGGCTACGCGTTGGACGAGGCGGAGGCTCAGGCTGTTGGAGAGAAAGCGTTTCAGAATGTGCTAAGCAATCTGACACGATTTCCACGTTTAAAGTATGTGAAGGCGATGCGTTATGGTGTTTCTAGTCGATACGCTGCTATCTGAAAAATGTTGGTTCTCATGAATCTTGGTAACTTAACCGATGTGTACATATGAGCATGTGATTGAATTGTGTGGACTGTGAAACACGTTCACCGGTACACTACTGTGCGTTCTCGTCTGTGCGCGTGTGCAGACGTACTCTCGCTACGTCACTTGGTCGAACTCGGAATTATAATTTTCTGTGGTTCTAGTAACCCTTAGTAGAACCATTTTGGATCTGACAAGTCTATTACAATACCCTGCAAAGCACACAGAAGAATACGTTCTGGCACTTTATATCGTACGCTACAAGTGAGACAATTGCTCAATATTAAATATATAGGAAAATGATCATATCATACACGTATTCATGCACACGCTCGCAATCGCGCTGATTGTGTTGGGTTGGACAGTTCTGAAAGATACGCTGCTTGTATGAATAATCACTACGCTTTATCTCGTATTGGTGTTTCACATGACAACCCCGTGTAGAGTATCTGCACAATTATCTTAAACATCCGCCCCCTAATAAACGTTGCAGAGGAACTGTCTCAGACAAGCCGCGAGTAAAAATCAGTCGCGAATGGGTTGATTCGCTGGAAGAGTGTGGGACTATGGCGAAGCGCGTCGTGAAGGTCAAGGAGAAAATAAAGGTGTGTAGAGTGAAATGAGCACTTCCGCGTGAGAGGGACCTTTTGCTCATGTAGGCCCACTCACAACCACTAAAATTTAATCATCGCAGGGGGTTGAAGGCGTACTAGGCTTATTTTGTTTTGTGTTTTTATCCAATGTGCTTGAACGAATATTTCATAATTTACTCTCGGTCTGTTCACGACCATTTCATTTTAGCAAGAGTCGTGTTTAGTACTCCTGACATAGAGTGGTATGTCGGATCCGAAACTGATTTGTGATCACATTATCATCCTTGATTAAAACAGAATCGAAAGATGCGCAGGGCGTTGAACAATGAGGCGGTCTTGCGGGCGAATCGACACTTCTACACGCATTACCATTGAGTACTAAATATTTCTTTAGCAATATCTGTATATCGTACATATGCCGATTGAACGCAGCGAAACATATCTACAATGGCCAAAAAATGTACTGGCCGCCATATATAGTCTCGATTTGCCGAGCTATGTGATAATATCACGGGCTTGCTCTACCGGTAGCAGCTATCCCGTGAAGTTACCCTGGACCTATTCTGTTGGATAGTTTGCGATCGTCATTGAAAGTATTTCACCAGGGTTGCCGGTAAATCACTGTTCAAGCTCGGTTGACGCCGATTTGAAATTTAAGCACACTCAAAGCACTACATATTTTGTAGATCTATTATCAGTCAAGCGCTGTAGAGTGCTCATGGTACTACACACGCGGATATAGGCCAATTCACAAGCACGACATGAGCCAAACATCATCTACGCGTAGGACTCGGCTTAATACTTGAACTAGTGGGCATTGCCACTGGGTAAATATCACGAACCAGATCGAATGATTAGTACCATAGTGAAGGTAATAAACGCTCTCAAGAGGCCAAATCTAGTCAAGCGACTTGTTGTCAGCAGTATCAAAGTTTAATTGTATCTTCACACGTTACAATTTATGTTGCACGCGAACATTTAGCAGTTGCTGGAATTACATGAGAATGGTTTCAAGTCATTTTTTACGCCTTAGTTTAATAGAACGAAAGATCAGAAGTAGTGGCGGCTGTAACGCACTGTCCCGATAATTTGGCAATACGAAGCGAACAAAAATGGAGGAAACCCGCCCCAGATCAGCACGAACGTTATATATTTATTTAGCACAAATTTGATAATAAATTTGGGCGATATTCCCTGCCAGCGCAATGAGGAAACAGGTACGCAATTGTCGGTACCTTTTGGGACCAATAAACTCGCGACTAAGGTGGTAGGCGCTTGCTTGGGCGCCGGTTTTCAAATGTAAGTTGGCTTATAGCTAAGTGCACGAGGACCTCGTGCCAAGGTTCATGAATGTTGAAGTACGTGGAAAATACTATAAATTCTCGATATATCCGAGGCTGATCCAGGGGGGTTAAGAAAATAGGATAGACTCGTTACTTGCTGAGTGCAATGTAGTGAACGCGAACATTGGACCGAGTGGTCTCAGTACTCTCCGCGTGTACTTGTCTGGTAAAACTGGAATATCTCAGTGTTTTTACGTTGCGGCCGTTGTACTTTTTTTTATTCTTCTTCAGCATGCTGTCATTATTTCATTCATATATGTATATGTCCTCTACAGTTAGAGTTAAACGGGTTTGGTTCGGTACGCCTATTGTACAGTACTGTCTACTGTGCGAAAGAATAAATAAAGAAACCTGTGATGTTTAAAAATTATCCAGGAAATGTCCACCTATGGGTTGGTATCCGCTCAAAATATTTATTGCATGACAGGTTTTCCATTTATTTAAGTACTATCGGTGTCAAAATCAACTGCAAAATATAAGTAAAGGCTCCACTTGACATACCTTCTCTAAACAAGTTTAGTTATTGTTCCCCGAAGCACCCTTCCGTGTGTGCAGTATAATTGTTTGTCTTCCTTGATATTGTTTTATAGTTGCATATGTGTGTGTTACATGTGCAAGAGGAAGCTATATACGTAATGATGACGGGCAATGTATCATCGATGTTCAGTTTTTGCTAGGTGGGGTTCACCAAAGGATATATTCCCTAAAAACTTCCAAATTTATAGCGTTGTATATCTACGTAGCTCTTAAATTTAGCGTCTCTTACGCCTAATAAGTCGGAAAGAAAACTTGGCTGATGCTTCGAGACGTAAAGTTACTTATATCAACGAGAAAAAAAATTGACACCTTTAAGGCAGATTTTATTCGTGTCTGATAAAACTAGAATGTCCCTGTGCCTTTCACTGCTTTCGCTGACATGTGAGTGGACTTTAAAAGAATTGTGTCATTCATGGGATCATATAGGAGATACACCTAAAATCAATATAGGAGATGTACTATTTTTGACACCTTCATGGCAGATTTTATTCGCGTCTGATAAACAAAAATATCCCTGTACTTTTCACTGCTTTCGCTGATATGTGAATGGACTTTTAAAAAATTGTGTCGTTCATGGGATCATATAGGAGATGCACTTAAAACCAATATAGGAGATGCACTACAGATATAGGTAGATACGGTTGTGAGCTGATTAGTGGTACGTTTATTGAACTGCCTATTGTGTGCAAATGAGATACTTGAACAGCTTGTCAATGTCAATAATGATCCGTCAGACTGGAATACCTGGACCGCCCTTCGCAACACTTGGAATACTTCCTCGATTTAGTATCTGTCTGTGAGCTTGTCATGTGATTGTCGGTCTAAAATCTATTACGGAGCATACTAAGGATTGCCATTATTTGACACCCATTGTCCATCAATTTTAAATAAGAGGCTATATACGATACGAGATATATTCGCTCCCTGTGTGCACTTCCATCATCTGTCATCATTATTATCTATATTCGTATGTGTGTATATTTGTGTGTAAAAGTAATATTTAGATGTATACATGATGCCGGGCCGTGTGTGTGCATTTCTATGTAGTTGTAGGGAGTCCAACTTGTTATTAGAAGGTATAAATGTATTTGGGATAGGTCATATTTGTAGTAAATAGATGTTATTTATTAAGTTGTGACCTTTGCATTTGTATACATCAGAGACCTGATACTCACACTTGAGCTGTTAAAAAAACACGTACATGTCCAATCCGAGCTTGGCACCGTCACACATTCAACCGAACGTGGCGGTAGTGCAAATAAATTGCCAATCTCGTTTTAAAGTATGCTGTACCCAAAATATGCTTCCTTTTTGGCAGGCTCGTGTGATTCCTAGTCTTATTCCTAAATCAAATTTTTTTTCTGCATACAACATCCATTTCCTTCTCTCGTCAGGTTGCTGTTAACCGACGATACCCAGGAATACAACATAGTAAATACCCTATAGGTTTAATTAGGTTAACAAAACGACTCTTATAATTGTGTATCTACTTTTGCGTCAAAATACATTTAGCCTCTTAATTGACTGAACTAGGTCAAATTTAGTCAGAGGTTTCAATGTTGAAGCTTCATGAATGCGCGATTATTGTAAGCGTGCGACACTTTTTTTATTGTGCTTGAATTTCATTTCTCTGTAGTGCAATCGTATCCTTTAATTGTCTGAACTAGATTAAAATCCGTGATTTTCAAAAACGGACGACACCCCTAGTTTTGCTTAAAATGTCTTTCAACTGTAGTGTAAGTTTGTCCTCTGTCAACAGTGCGTAACACATACCACGGAGTTTATTATAACGACAGATATTAGTTAATCTACTGTTCTTCGTTACTCCGGAAATCGCCATCTAGGAATTCTGTATTCATCGCCGTGAACTAACACACCGTATGTTTTCCATCATTGCATCACTCGCCCCGAGCTTCTCGCGGCAGTTCGATAATCTCAACTGCCCTTGAATTTTCCCAGAACCTCCTACGAATATGAAGACTGATGTACATGTAGATATGTAAAACTTTATCCAAATTGAAATAAATAATATTATCCCTATTTATACAAGTCTCTATTCCGAGTTTGCTTAAAAGGCCGCTCTCAAACATGGCAACTTGGTGGTCATATTTCTACATGGATTGAGTGCTGGGCTTCCTTGGCCCAAATTTATTTTTGTCCTCGAAGCGTCGTTATACTTTAAACAGATAAGTCGTTATTATTACAAGCGTGCGTCATTTTATTTTTTTACTTTGCTCGATTATTACTTTACTTAACCAAATGAGACTTGGCCAGAAGCTTTTAAAACGTTTGTGACACACTTTTGCTGTGCTTGAATAACTTTAAACTGTAGTGTAAGTTTATCTTTTGTCAACAGATCCCACGAAGTTTATTATAACGACAGATATTATCTGTCTACTGATCTTCGTTACTATCGGGGATCAGCATTCTATTTATATAAGTCTCTATTCCAAGTTTGAATGAATACATCAACACGATACAAAATAACCGGAAGATTAGTGCATTTGATATCTCGTCCTTTTCGCTCCATAAAAGAACCCAGTCCATGTATTGTATTCTGACGTACATGGTCGATGTAAAGATAGATTATGAGCATAAAATATAAAGTAAAACTACAAATCGCCACCTGGCGTCTGTCCTATATCAAGATCCCGCAATGGTATAAAAAGTGGGCCGGGAAAGGTTAACGACAACTCCCTACATCACCACTTGTAGTTGTGATACCAGATCAAGAAGAGCCCTGTTTGTGGACCATTTATATTTTATTTTTTAGGTGTGATTAAGATTTTGATATCTGCACATCCGTAAGTAGCGATATCGTCTAAATGACTTCTTTCATTGACAGTGTGCTTACTCTTCACCACGCTCAGCTGCCAACAATCGACACTTATATTCAATATCTTGCCGCGAAAAATTAAACACACATAGTCCTGATGCATCGCTGGGCTCATCGGTACATCAGTTGGCGTGAGAGCTACGAACTCCAATATCTTTTTGTCTTTTTGGACATTTTTGAGAAATCACAATCTGGAACTACATCACAAGCCAATATGACTACAACGTATGCCAGTTGAAAGTATCGAGAACTTTTCTACGGACAATTGCCTAGTTATCACAATTATCTATTACACACACTTTCACTCTCTGCTTCCTCGCCGCAAGTAGTGTTGTTTATTTGCATCTACGAACTCCAAGATCTTTTTGTCATTTTGGTCATTTTGAGAAATTACAATCTCTTACAAACACTTTTTCTTCTCTGCTTTCTCGTCGCAAGTAGTGCTGTTTGTTTGCTGGCAAATTCAACAATGAGGGGAGAGAAAAAAACCATGAACACCGTTTCGCCTTTATAAACATTATTAATGCTTACTTCTTTCCTTCCAACGAGCAGGGGACATTTGAATTCCTTGATCTAGTTCATTTGCGTACTTCAGTACAGCAACCTTGATGATATAAAAAGGCTAGACACAGTGCATTAAAAATCTTACTCATTTGTATACTGTAGCATATCAGTTTTCATGATAACATGATGAGCCTTGACACAGTGCCTCATAAACTATGCACAGTGAGTTTTGGCCTTCATCCCCCACGTTTATATGACTTGCATAGATATAGAGCTAAGCTCAACTCACAGGGTGTCAATTAATTTAGTGTTATGTTTCTAGGACCCCTGTTTGCTATTGAGTTTGATCAACTGATACTGATCTCTGACAGGTGTATACTTTATAGCGTAAACATCAATTCTAATTGGTAAGCCACACGGATTATGCTCATTGAACTATCATTTCGCTACTTGTGTACAAGTCACGGACCGAGAGTAGTGGCCACCGAGTATGATCCGTGCAACAACGTGCAGTGTAGGTTTGAGGAGAGCCATTGCGAACATGATACTTCTAAAACCCAATGGACATTTTTGTTGAGAATCACAGTGCTTCTTGATTTAGTCTGCATCTATATTTAGAGTGTTGCAAGCGGAATTTGCATTGCTAATGATGAGCGGACATGATATTATTTTTATACGGAGTTGGGAGTACTTTGGAAGCTGGAGGTCTGGACAAAGCATTTATGAACCTAATATGCTCGATCTAAAGTGACATAATTTCCAACACGCACCTTTCATTGACCGTGAGAGCTGGCTTCCCAGAGGAATGCCATTTTAACACATGCGTATGAATGCGTGCAAGCAAGTAGGTTTATCGCTAAGAAAACGGTGTATCTCTTTAAACCTCATCATTCATAATGGTCTAAGTTTCCGGCAAACCCTGTTTTATTCGTTGGCTTGATGAAGCATGATTTATGCTTCAGTGTTATGTATCACTGACCAGTTCAACCGATCGAGTATCCAGACACATTCTGTTTTGGTTGCATTGTGTTGCGCATTCCGACTTTTTTATGTGCAGTATCTCATCATGCCAGACTCCCTAATACGATTTTCTGATACGATACGCAAGCACATCCACACCAGTACTGGCTTCGGAGGTCTATCAGGCATATTTTTACGCATCTTCTGTCAGGTGTACTGAGTATGAACGCGTCTTGTTCCAGGTTCGCGATAGGGTTTTAGGTGATTCACAATATAGAGTTCCGGTGGGAGTCAATGAAGATCGCGCCATGTAAAGCGATTTGATGTCGTCGTGGCGTCCCAGAAAAAAATTGATTGGTTTAGATTACATACAAGCGTATTGAAAACGGTGTGTGGACCATTCAACCCGAGGTGCTAATGTGGCATCGGAGCCGAGATAGAAGAGGTCTTAATGCTTCGCTTGATTATTTTTGGTACAATTCAATGATGAATCCACACGAGAACTTACAAAATTGGTGCTCAAGTTTTAAAAATAGCGAATCACCCTCTCAGTTGTGTAAAATACGCACGCGCCACGACAACTTGAGCGACTACGGGATATGACCAACAATATGGTGAATCAATAAAAGCAGTGTCAAATTTGAGTTTACCCTTATTTTGGTGATATCAATTAAAGGCCTGGTGGAAGATCATGAAATATTTTACCTTGTTATTAGCCCATTCCTGGGTCTTGCTTTGCCTTTACAGGGTAGTAGTAAACCCGTCATAGTAAGATTCAAAACCGCATAATTAATATATAAAAAAGGGGTTGTGGCGCAGGTCGGGGCATCAAATATATTGTGCACACATTCGTTCTCCAACGGCGAATTCGTCTGTTTGTGTTAAACCTAGAGAGACTGGCATTTTTTCACGCCAATCTCCTATTCAAAGGCGATAGGAAATGCTTTTAGACCGTATTGCGCTGAACCTCA
Source organism: Sphaeroforma arctica JP610 (assembly GCF_001186125.1). NCBI lineage: Eukaryota > Ichthyosporea > Ichthyophonida > Sphaeroforma > Sphaeroforma arctica. The sequence continues at coordinate 172,503 of NW_014040535.1, forward strand.
TCAGCTTTCAGGGCTGAATTTGACTGCGCAAGGAAATTATAGTAGCACTCGAAAGCCATAATGGTAATTTAAGGATTCACCCTAAATCGTAACCGTTGTCGACTTCAAATGAATATAAGACTTCTTTGACCAATTTTGCCTGGTTGTTCGCGCGTACCCAAAAATGGTATGGATATTTATTCTTGCGCCACCTACCGGTATCGTCTTTCATCATATGGAAACCGATGTGTCGTCAGCTGCCGTGGTGGTGCGTTTTAGCATTGCAAACGAAAATTGACATTTAGTTGTAATGTTTGTACTTTTTGACTTCAACTTTATAAAATCTTACACCTTGCCAGCAAATATGGACTCTGTGTGAGTAAGCTATGAACCCGGCTGTGTAGCACAGGCAGCAAGAGCGATGTAGACGTTTGTACGCTGGGTACGCCCAATGTACAGGAAATGTCTGTGTCCGACGAGCTATGGAAAATATCCTTACTGTACGCAGCGCATAGATGATTCAACTTTGGAATTTGTGAAGTAGGGTAAGGCCTTTACTGTCTATTTCCAGGTATGTCGCCGATGTGATCGCAATTGATAGTGAAAGTATAGTTGTTAGCGGCGTGATATCGAGATTAAATTTTATGACTATTTGGCTAGACCACCTTCTTATTTATACCCAATGTAGGCTACAGCCGGCTCTTTGGTACTTGTATTTCATATAGACAAACAGTCTATACATAGTGGTGTGACTTTTAGAGTAGTGCGAACAGTAATTTTGATTATTGTAATACACGATTGAGCATGCTAAATATACGAAAAACGTCACTGAACTCGTACTCATTGCGGAATATTCGATCGCTATATACAGATATTCGATCTTCGGCAACTTTGATTCTATACCGTACCCGCGATCCGTTTAAGGGAGAAAAAAAAATACTCCCGCTTCAACCAGGCTCTCTATTTGACTTTGCTTCTACCCGATTCTTGTAGTGAAAGCGAAGTAAATCCACTTGGACCAGGTATCTCAAATTGTTGAGTAGAGGTCATTATGGGTTTATTACAGAATTTTAGTAATTCTGCATTTGCTAGGATTTTTGAGATACATCTTTTTGGCGACCTGGTAATCATGTGGTCATATTGTGTTCATGGCCCTAACTCAAACAAATCCGAGACACTGACAGACTCATAGGGCATAGTTGTACAGCGATCGTATACTAATAGGTCATGGAGAGAATCAGTTGTTCTATTCTTATCTTTGTAGCTTGCAAACTTATGCTGGTCGAAATACGAGGGGATCAATTCACGTTTTGCTCCAACAAACAATCAAGTACGACAATCAGGGAGTACCAAACCAAATAGTCGAATGTTTCGTATCGATTTATTGATGCCAGGAAAAACCTGCTGAGCTCTCCAAGGGTCCAAATCATAGCGAAAGACTGTGTGTCGTTCCTGGCATCAATATGATTAAGTAGTAATACACCTATTAATATTAATGTTTTTAGATCAAACTCGCGGCTTGGAGACAAGTCGTTGTTCTACCCCAGACCATATCAAAAAAAAAGAGCGTATGTATAGTAAATTTTCTACCCGCGCTTACATCAATTCCTCGCATCTAGTACGCAAGATGGGTGTCACTAGATTCTTAGAGTACTTAACGGTCGATGGCTTGTCTAGTACGAAACAGAAGACGGCTTCCACACACATAAATCACCTGGGGCCACTTGTAGAAAATAAACACTATTTTATTGATGCTTAATCACTGTTACATCTTGCGTTGACACGCTGCACACGTAATAGTTTTTTGAATGCATATGAGCTTGCTGGTGGAATACACAACTTAACACCCGAGAAAATCAAGACATGTAAGCTGTGCGCTAATACCTGTACGAATATCCTTGGATATTCGCATCTTCTCTTAGATAGAAATATGCCGCTAGCTAAAGCAAATGAACGAAATGAACATCTTAGAGATGAACGCCTTAGAGCTGCGTGCAAGGAACAGTTGCTACAAAGAAATGTACCAAGTGTTGGTCTAGTGCGTGTAATACAACTTAGGACTAAACAAAGGTTGCAATCGGTTTTTGTAAAACATTGAAGTGCGAATATTGGGTTGCACCGTACGAAGCAGATGCACAGCTCGTACATATTTGTCGAGAATCAGAGGTGAACAGTTTTGGTGCAGCTGTCGACTCCAATTTTTCTGTGTATGAAGGTGGTGTACATATTTGTTTCTCACTAGCCACTGAGACCGCGAAAGATTCACCATCATTCAAGGTGCCCATACTTACTGGTGAACAGCCAAATATATTTCTAGAGAATAACAAAGGATTGACTGATACATTATTTATGGCGCGTACGCCACTTGCATAGTGCTAGAGGGCCGTTGCATAGATTAAGAATCGACACTGCGGTGGAGATTGTGAAATTGCATCTTGATGAGTATGGCACGGCAACTCAGAATGAGGATGTTCTAGTAGCGTTGCGCGTTCGAGCTTAGGCGACATTGAATTCGAGAAGTGCGAATACGCTGTCATACAGGCATTGCATGCATATAAATACGCATGGGTATTCGACAAGGTAGGAACCATTTGCATATCACTAGGCATGTGTTGATGAGTCTTCTAATACGGATGTCAATATATCTGTTGTCAAGATAGTTTAGCTATTGCATATTGTTCAGGAGAGATTAAACCCCTCACTCATACTCGAAAGGGCAATAATTGCCCTTTATGGTATATGTCCATTTCCAGAAAGCGTTAAAAATACACAAACAACAATAGAAAAGAAAAGATGGTATTCCAAAGAATGTTATGCTTGATTATTTAGGTATTCCCACTTACGAAAAAAGTCAGAACCGTACTGCCGTGCACATTCCAAAAACTGATAAAAACTACACTACCCACGGATGCTAAGAATGCTTGTAAATACAAGTGGATGGATATCACAGTATTGACTGCCTGCGCTCAAGCAACCGGCGATGTGACAGCTACAGCACGCGTGCCTCGTACTCAGAATACAACTCTGATGGAAGCGTATGCAATATTAAAGGTCGGTGAGGACAAGCAAGTTTATAGATGGAAAAGATTTTGAATTTGTCAGTTAGATTTGTAAGAGACTGTGTACACGCGGCGGCACTAATATGGATCGTGTCTCAGCAAGCTGTATGGGCACGTGTGAACGAATTGAAGCGCTTATAATTCGATTCTAAGGTGCAGCGTAGACAATGCACAAACAAGGGTCATCCGGAATTGAGCTGTGCACAAAACAATATGTGTAAGTGGATAGTGCCAACCGGTATTTTGGCTGAAGATATTTGTACGACACCCACACTCCTTGTGATTGAAGCCCCTCACACTATCGCATAGGGATAGTATTATTTATTTCAATTCGCATAGCGCCAAGAAAATCTAATTGCGTGAGTTAAGTCATGCGTATATCTTCGCAAATAAAGCAAGTTCGGGATAGCCTAAAGCCAAAACAACCACGCCGTGTACGCCTAGAATCATTGTCTACAGTAAGTATACAGATGCTACTATTCACTGACACGACAGCCGAGTTTTGGAGTGCACGTATTGTAGAAATACGGCCTCCGGTCAGTTTAAAATATCAAGATCAAATGAGATAACACGTTGGTTTTTATTCCAATATTTCTAAAGTGTTCTAAATTCACTTTGATGGCTCCAATAGCCTGAGTCTGGTATGACTCATTTACTTGGACCTATTTGAGACGATAATAGATGTAGGAACTAAATTTCATAATCTCTGAACTACTACTTACAGGTTTTGGTCTTCCCGCCAATCTCCAAAATCCAACAAGAATTTTTCTTTTTTTACTTTTCTTCAGATGGAACTTTATTTATATTAGCTAATGTATTAACTTGACTTACGTTCTTATGTCTATCTACAAATTAGACATGTGGTCATGAACACTTAGTACTTCTAGTGAAGATTATTCAATAAAGAACAGCTAGAGGTACGTCCTGTGTGATCGAGTATATTAAGGCTCTTACCAAGAGGCAGTCCCGATCATTCTTATACCACTGCTAAATCCTAACTGACTTACATTATATCTTAGTTTGTATAACATAGTTTAAAACATAGAAATATCCATCGAAGTTTACATATATTTCAGTTATTTAGTAGTTACCGTAGTGTACTGCTTCTAGACTGTCTAACAATTGCTTACTATCCAGCGCCAGGACTGTAAATATTCTATACTACCTCATAGTGGCTAGTACTACCCTAAAGTTAGCTACACGCTAGTTACTATACCTAGACTTTATTATTTTTCCTATTCTTGAGCTATTACTATGCCTAAATGAAATTCAAAAGGCAAGGGACCCGCCAGCTCTAAGCCTGCTAAGCCTGTTGAGGTTCCTGAGGTTACTGGGGACGCTGGTCCGTCTGGTACTGAGCCTGCCGTTGAAGCTGTAGTGGAAGCCGTTGAAGCTGTAGAGGAAGCCGTTTCTGAGCTTGGTTCTGAGGCAAACTCTGAGGATGACTCGTCGGACCCTAAAGCCTTGGAAGTGGAGGTCTCAACTGCCGCGGAAAGGCTCACCAGCGTCCGTGTGTCTCTTAGTAGTGCAGCCCAGGGCCTTAGCTCGCCATCTGACCGCGAAAAGTCAGATATTGGAAAGGCTATGTCTCCTGAACAAGTGGAGGAATCGTCTCGAGATCGACGGTTTATTACTACTAAAAATCAGCCCAATCCACTTGTTAACAAAGATGGTGGCGTTCCATTTCGTGAAATTTCATTGAATGCCTCGCCACTGAATACCTCGCCACTGAATGCCTCGCCACTGAATGTTGGGGCGGAAGACGCAAATGTTGGGGACGCCATAACTAGACAACGAGTGGTTGGATCTTTTCAATCTCGACGCCCTTTGAACCGCAAAGATGTGGAAGTGGAGGTCGAAGTGGAGGTCTCAACTGCCGCGGAAAGGCTCACCAGCGTCCGTGTGTCTCCTAGTAGTGCAGCCCAGGGCCTCAGCTCGCCATCTGACCGCGAAAAGTCAGATATTGGAAAAGCTATATCTCCTGAACAAGTGGAGGAATCGTCTCGAGATCGACGGTTTATTACTACTAAAAATCAGCCCAATCCACTTGTTAACAAAGATGGTGGCGTTCCATTTCGTGAAATTTCATTGAATGCCTCGCCACTGAATGCCTCGCCACTGAATGTTGGAGCGGAAGACGCAAATGTTGGGGACGCCATAACTCGACAACGAGTGGTTGGATCTTCTCAATCTCGACGCCATTTGAACCGCAAAGATGAGCTTTTAAAGGAGCAAGCTGCTGCCGCAGCTGCTGACCCTTAGATCATATCCCACGTGGCTGATATTCTTCCTATACCGAATATATATATATATATTCCTAGCCGGGTTTCAAATCTGGGACCCACTGGTTTACCAGCCAGCAGGGTTACCACTGAGCCAGTTACCGCTGGTGAAGTGGGTAAAACTTCAACATCTAATCTCTATAGCTCGGAAGCTACAATCGACCATCCTCTCGACAACCCTAACCCTGTCAGAGGCTATGATCGTATGGAAATCGGTGAGGCTTACCACCCTCATAACATCGATCCTCATTTATCGTCTAACCATGGTAATCACGACTTTGGTAATCGTTATACCAGTACCTCACTAGAGAGTACCCACTCTAGCTCTGAAGACGAGGAAGTGAGAACCAGACACCATCGTCTCAGGCTATTACGTTCTGGTATGCAAGTCATTGAGGGCAGTCTATTGAATGACTCTGACCTTGACGATAAGAAGCGGATAACATTTGCTATCTAATCGATAACAAGAGAAAGGAGATAGACTCCATCTTGGCACTAGCAACCCGTAGCACTGAGCGTGAGCCTCGTGAACGCTTCGAACCAAGCTTTATAAAGCAGCTAGGTAACGCGAAGGCTGAAGTCGATTCTCTACTAATGAGAGTACAGTGGGGACACTGAAGGTCTTTGACCAGCTTAAGGAGTCTGCCAGCCTTAAGGATAAGCAGATAATGAATGCCTTTATTCATTTCTATGAGACAGAGGAATGGATAACTATCTTGAAGGCCTATGAGCCCAACTGGAAATCCCTACCCTGGCGCCAGTTGCGTGAGAATATACGTAACGCCTTCTTTGAATATGCACGTGACCGTGAACTTCTAGAATCTCGCAAGTCCTTTGCGAATGATACTACTATTCGAGGTACTCTAGCTCGTATGACACATATGAACACTCGGATGGGAGGTCGTACATATACTGCGAATATTTATTAATTTGTCAGATGATGGAGACTCTGGGGGCTAACCTTTTTAGGAAGGTCAATGATGATATTATCGCCGATGGTGATTTGCGATCTATGCCTTGGTCTGTCTTTGAGATGATAGTTCAAAAGCATACCAACCCATCTACTAGAGTACTTAGTACCTCGAAATTTACCCAGCCCGCTAAGCGTACCGCGATAGAAACCTCGCACTACTGCTGGAGGTGGTAAAGGCGCTACATCTACTGAACCAAAGGGTGAAAGGAAGGAGAGAGCACCTTGCAAGAAGTGTGGTTACAACCTCACTAAACGTGGTGGCAAGTGGAATGGTAAACACGACTCTGTTAAGTGTGCACCAGGCAAGCCAAACTTTGGACATTGTATGAAAGAGTGTAATACTTGCAAGGGTACTAACGGTTGGCACAAAGATGATTGCAAGGACATACCGGACGTCTAAGTTAAGCACTGACAGTTTTATATGTGTGCACTAGAGCAAGATTATGAGAAAAAGTTCAATAAAATCTATACCAAAGGAGATGAACGTATATTTCAAACCGTTTATGTAAATGGAGAAAAAGTTATAGCACTTTTTGATCCAGGGGCTGAAGTCTCTGTTATCTCGCGCCGAGTAGCCTACGCTACAGATATGGCTATCCATAACGAAACAACTAATTTAATCTTGGGAAATGGCAAAGTTACCACTTGCGAAGAAGCCATTGACTATGCACACATAATGTTGTCAGATAGAAGAGAAGTGAAGACTCACCTAATCGTTACTGACATGTCTCAGAAATACGATTTAATTATAGGTATGACTGGTCTTCTCAGTTTAGGTATAACTCTCACTGGTCTGCCTAATGGACTAGACCCAAATAAAGATCAGTCAGATGATAACATGTTAAAGATACCCAAACCTCCGGAAGGTGAAGCAAAGGATATGATTCCGCACTTTACCTATTTAGTTATGGACTTAATTATACAAAACAGGAAGATTGCAATAACTGACTGGTGTATGTTTAAGTTCTCTAACGGGCACGTGAAGCTTGACTTAACAAACGTCGACTTCTCTAAGTTAAAGTGTCCTTCACATAATTACGTGGGTTGGAGACACAAAGACGTTGTCAAAACCCAAATTGAAGATTGGTTAAAACATGGTCTAATTGAAATCAATTATGATGCAATCCCAGTTGACTTAGCTCTGTTAGCGGTTGATCAATATAAATCTGATGGAACGTTTAGTAAAACAAGAGTAGTACTAGACCTGTCGCCTATCAACAAACTAATTCCGCAACATAGTTTTCCCTTACCAAAGATAAGCGAGATACTACGCAAAATGAAAGGTACGACTATCTTTTCCAAGGTATACTTAAAAAGCTGCATTCCATCAATTACAAATATATGAGCCGCATAGGAAATACTATACCTTTACTTGGCAAGGTAAGAAGTACCAGTTTAAATGTGCACCTGAAGGCTTACACATGTTACCTTCTTTCTTCCAACAAGTTACGATGGAACTATGGACCTGTCGGATAACGTATCACTATATTTAGATGATATAGTTATCTTTACAAAGACAGCACATGAACATGCTAAACTCGTTAAGGAAGTCTTAAAGCGACTAAACCATGTCAAACTTAAGATTAACGAGGACAAGTGTTCTTTTGCTAAAGATACTATACACTTAGTTGATTACAAGGTATCTGCAGCAGGGGTAGAAATTGATACCGGCACGAAACAATTTCTGTTGGATTTATGAACACCGATTACTGGAAGAGATGTGAACTCTGTGTGTGTGTTTGTTAACTTCTTCTCAGATTCGGTACCTCATCTTTCTCATTACTTAAAGCCTTTCAGTCACCTACGGCTGCACAAAGGACCTTTGGGAAAGCTCTGGACTAAAGAATGTGATGATACATTTAAGCTAGTCAAAAGTAAAGTAATGGACGCATCCATCATGAAATACCCCGTGGATGGCGTTCCATTCTAAGTAACAACCGACGCTTCAGATCGAGCGGTATGTGGAATGCTATACCAAACGATAAATGGTAAAGCACGCTACATACAATTCTTTAGCAAGAGTTATAATAAGAGTCAACGGAATTACCCTACCGTTAAACAAGAGCTCCTTGCTATTGTTACTGCGCTAAGACAATTTTAAAGACTACCTTTATGGAAGTTACTTCGCTGTCGCCTGTGATCAAAAGTCTTTAACATATTTAAAGGACATGAACCCTGATTCACAGTTGGTGAGCCGCTGGCATGACATTATTGCTAGCTTCGCTTTTAACATTACACACATACCAGGAATACATAATCATCTTCCTGACATGCTCTCTCGACTTGTCCCTGACTACCAGAAAACAGTTATAGAGTTATTAACAACCGATTGGAAGCTTAATAAGAAATGGTTTAACCTCGCTCAATCAAGATGGGGTCCATTTACTATTGATATGTTCGCCGCAGAACACAACAAACAGGTTTCTGATTATAGGTCGTTGACTTATCCTAATGGTGATGCCTTTCAACTTGACTTATCAAAGCATACTGCGTGGGCTAACCCACCTCGGCAACTTATCGCACAGTTGTTAAATTATGTTAATATTACTAGATCTACCATTACGCTGTGTTGTCCCTTACGTAGCTCCGACCCATGGATATGTGATTTAGTTAATATGATACAAGACGAGGCTATCTATGTCGACCGTGAAACCGACACGTTCTTGTATCAGGGATCCTATTCTATTAAGAAGACACCTTGGAAACACACCACCGTTTGTCGCATCGGTCCTGCTGGTATCACTAAGTGGAAACCCTCAACCGAGTTCTTAGCTAAACTAGAGGAGTCTAAGGAGTTTGAACAAAAGCTCAAGACTCTTACAACACATGCACCCAACAAGAATGCAGTCGAGGTAATGCCGATTGAGACTGCATTAGATCGTAAAAACATGGAACTAGCTAAGGCCATGGGTCAAAGACTCAAAGCTCTAAGAGAGCCTGAAGCTCGCACTCAACTACTTAAAGGGCTGCTTAAAGAACAGCCAGGAGTTGCGAAACAACTGAAGAAGATACTTCAACAATATAGTGTTGTTAATTACGTATCTCAGGAGTCTACCCCTCCTGATACCGAAGTTGCCATATCTAACGGGACTATGGTTCATCCAGCCAGCGTTACACAGAATCTGACTGACTTAGAAGAGCTCGAGAGTAGAGTTAAAATATTACATAATTGAACTCATCGAGCATATGAGCATACTTATAAGATGGCTATTCGTGCAGGGCTTGATCACCCTGCGCTGAAAGAAACCATACGTGAAGTATACCAACGCTGTGCTGATTGTGAAAAGAATCAGATCAAGCGCTACGGTTGGGAACCCCTAAAAAGTGTGACAGAAGACCAACCGATGGGCCGAGTCTTGTCGATTTGGTCAAACTCCCTCAATCCAAGCATACTGGCGATGCATATATCTGTCATTTCTTATGTGTGGCTTCGGGCTATAACTTGCTTTGTGCAGTACCGAACATACGCCCGCAAACAGTGGCTGAGTTATGCTATCACGTCTTTAATGACTTCGATTTCCCCCGAGTACTATGTTCTGATAACGGTATTGAGTTTTGTACCGACGTAATGGAGGCACTTATACTCGAATCAGGCATGACCCATAGGCGTGGTGTTCCTTATAAACCTCAAACGCAGGGTGCAAATGAGACACGTCTTAGAGAACTAAAGAAGCTATTGCATACCACACTAGATGACGTTGAGGATATGTGGCCTTATCATTTGAAATGGGTTCAGACTCAAATGAATAACTGCATGAATAACACTCCCGCTTCACTATTTCTTTGGCCGCTATAGTGAATTACAAGCAACGTTTGACAAACCTGCGCCTGAGAAACACGATACTCCGTGGCTACAAAAAGATCGAGCATATGCAGAACGTTGTTTACCCCTATTTACTCGAGCACAAGAATCGTGTCCTACTTAAAGCGTATGACCGATGAAATAACACTTAAAAAACATTGTTAAGTTCAAAGTTGGCGATTATGTTAACATTATAAATCGCAATGCCAACGTTACCGAACTCTCTTCTAAGACAATTGTACCTTTTGTTATTTCCTACCATGATGAGAAGAGTGATACTTACGAAGTGAATAACATAGATGGTACTAACGCAACTAGTTTAGGCACTCACCGTATCCATACCTCCGAACTCTCATTCGCTCGCTCATTTGATTCTGATGACCCAGTTATAGAGTCACAAGTCAAAGATATAATTGTCAAAACATCCGAAGACGGTTACACTTACTACAAGACCCGTTTTATGGATGGGACAGTAGCTTGGCTAACCTCCTATGCGTTTCGCGAATCTCGCGACTTCCTTCGTATTTTTAATAAGAAATGGAATAAGCGTTTACATAAGAATATACGTGATAAACGGAACGTGTTTCCTCAGGTGACTACAAACCCGGATGGATCTGAAATTCCCTATTTGCCACCTACTTCCTATGTGACTAAACTTTCTGATCTGCTTACCAACAGAGCAGAAAATTCTTTGAATTTACATACTAATGAAGAACAACTTTTGGCTATTACCTTACCAGGTAATAAACGTAAGGCGCCTACATCGAAAATGGTTACTGGACCAAATACTAAACGACATAGAGTACAACATGAGTCTTGAACTCGTACATGTAGGCACATACTTACTCGATATGCCATGAACAAAACCGTTTTACTTTGGGTTTCGCTTTACGAACTAGATCGTACCTTCACGTACGTCCATAGTCCTAAAAGCCACTGGGGGCTATGTAGAAATACGGCCTCCGGTCAATCTAAAATATCAAGATCAAATGAGATAATACATTGGTTTTTATTTGTATTTAAAATAATTTAATACAATTGTTTTTCCCCAATATTTCCAAAGTGTTCTAAATTCACTTTGATGGCTCCAATAGCCTGAGTATTTGGTATGACTCATTTACTTGGACCTATTTGAGACGATAGTAGATGTAGAATATTATAAACTAGATTTTATAATCTCTGAACTACTACTTACAGGTTTTGGTCTTCCCGCCAATCTCCAAAATCCAATAAGTCTTTCTCTTTTTTAACTTTTCTTCAGATGGAACTTTATTTATATTAGCTAATGTATTAACTTGACTTACGTTCTTATGTCTATCTACTAATTAGATATGTGGTCATGAACACTTAGTACTTCTAGTGAAGATTATTCAATAAAGAACAGCTAGAGGTACGTCCTGTGTGATCGAGGATATTAAGACCCTTACCAAGAGGCAGTCCCGATCATTCTTACACAAGCTACCACTGCTAAATCCTAACTGACTTACATTGTATCTTAGTTTATATAACATAGTTTAAAACATACAACTATCCATCGAAGTTTACAGTATGAGACATTGGGTATCGATTACCCATATGACTGCATTTTCCTCTCTTGATCAATAAAATATTTTGAAATTGATATCGGTGTACACTTTTGTAATATAAAAATCATACTTTAGATGCCACATCACGGCGTACTATTAGAGAAATAGTAAAAGTTAGGTAGAAGAAAGTCTGAACAGCAATGATGAAGAAGTGAAGATTCAACTCTTTTACTTCATCAGCCAGCATCTCAAAAATCTTCACTCGGTGAAATACTTGCTCTATGTGTATGCGCGAAAACGCGGAGGTACATTATACTTGAACGCAGGTTTAAACATATGCTGTATGAGGAATCCCTTATCGCCCAAAATGGATTCGCCATCCCATAAATCATTGGATAACGCTTCCTTGTAACATCCTCCATAAACTGGAGAGGCAAATACACAATGGCCAGCTTCCAGACATTGCAAGCAGTTGTTTTGCGATATTATGATACTTGTATGTGCTCCATGTTGATTATTGTATATCGAGGTTCGATAATGTCTCAATGTAAAACTCGGTGCAATCTATTACTATCATAGTTGTAAGATATTCTTCTTTTAAACACGGAAGCAACAATACTTGATTATGGGAAAATACTCTACATATACATGGCCTACATGGGAAAGTCACTAAATGTAGATACAAATTTACGCGTACATTTCTCATTACTCAATCAAATTCTCTGAATGTGATTTTCATTTCCTGTCTCAAATTTATTTTAAATAATTATGTAAGGTGCCTTTTTAAGGACTCCTTATCACATTTAGAAACTTTTGAGTGCAAAATGTTTAATGACAACAGGGTTCGAAACCAGTTCGGTAGTTTATATGGCTGCGTGTTATATAGTGAATTTGACAATACAAACCCAGTCTGTAAAATATCTTGTACATTGAAGTGCAATCATACGGAAAGCTATCTGCGCACCATTATACAGTCAAATACTTTCACACTGTATTATAGCTCTATGTAGATATACTTTGAGTGGTGACAAGAGACAATCTAAGCATAGCACACTAATATATAAACTGTACAGCGTCAAGCGAAATACTGCTGACGAGCAATTACTAACAGTAGACTAACTGTAGACAGACAACGAAGATAGCTGATTCAAGAACCAGCACTCGATTGAATACCGGACAAAAAGATCAATAAAACCATCTGCAAGGAAGCTTGGATGTGTATGTGAAAAATAAAGTCCATTTAAGAAGTATGTGTTGTCGCTATTTAAATTTTTTTTATTATGGAATCAGGAAGTAAGAGCCTCACAGACCACGTGAGCTGCGCGCCAGATAGTGAGAGAAGCTTGAATGAAGTAGCATATACCAATACCAGCTACATAATAGAGAAGAGTCCCTTCCTGTTCGATCTATGGAGATGACGAACTTCTCGATAGACTGAAATCCAGTCTAGGATCTAACAGATCCGTTCGACACAAATACCCGCAAAAAAAAGCCTAAATACGCGTCTCGTACATAGTCTCAGACAGAGATTTAAGCCTAGCATGAAGTGCGTCAGCCTTTCTAGTCAATATTGCAGTCTCTTCTTCAGTTCCTTTTCTCTAAGTTCAAGATTTTCAATAGATGATGTTAGTTCTACCTTCAGATGAGCTTGGTTCAGATCTTTTACAGCTTCCTGTAGTACTTGAGTCTAAGTAGCACACCTTGGGCATTTGTATGTTGTGTGGGGTGTAGCAGTAATTCGCATCAATTTCCATTAGTGGTTGGTGATTTTAGTCGCTTCTGCATGAAATACAGCTGTTCTATTTCTTGTAATTCGTCAAGAACAATCTATTCTCGTACAGCGTCTTCTCTTCTCGTGCTTGCTCTTCTTCTATCATCATTTGTATTGTCACATGCGCCCGGTATAATCGATGAGCTTCCTGCGAACTTTGATTCTTTTACGATCTCTGACTCGATAAATGATTTATACATATTCTTTTTGCTCCTCACTCGGTTGTATTCTGCTTTGTAGTTAGATCACTGCACTATTCCGCGCAGCATCTACTCATCTCTGCGATTACTGCAATAGCTTGCTGTACACACTGAATACACTCTCTCCGCACACTTCAGTCATTTGATTCTTGAGTCAAAAGCAACTAATGTTATGTGCACTTAGCATCTCTTTACGTTACGCACGATACACAATCTATATTCGTTATCCTTAAGTAGCTGTAGTAGGAGCGAGGATATTCAGATGCGTGTGGTTGATATAGTATTATTGTCAGACACGAAATGGGGTACAGGTACAACCCTAGAATATGCTTGTCCCCCGAAATATCCAAGAATAGGTTTATATATAGGTGTATTGTAGTGGAGACAATAATTTATTACCAGTACTCAACCTATCTATTGCGAGTAAACAAAATTCGATCGCGTCATCGCGTTTCATTCGAGAGGACACGCTAGGAAATAATTTGGTTCTTCCCAGGTCTGGATTAACTGTGCAATCTAATGTCACATATAGTGCTGTACTATGCGAGCGTTGTTTTGTATCTGTGTACAACGGGCCAATCTTGCGAACTCCATGTAGGCTGTTGTATAGTCGTCGCCTTATGATACTATGATACTATTTGAGACGTCAAATCACATGTCGGTAGCATATTAGATAACTGATAAACGCTGGTCATTCCTCTCTTACATTTGAATTACTATAGCGACGGGACATGAATCATATGGTGCAGAATTCAATCTAAACATAATTCCGAGGTGAAGCAGACGGCTCGATTCAACTTGCGCTTTTCGTTAGAAACCACTCAGATTATGGCTTTGTTGCATCTCAATACTAGAGAACAGATTATTCCTAACTTAAAACAGGTGGTAGGACATCACAGCCCACATAGACGGCAGATTCTGTCCATCACTAGCCATGGAGACTTACGATACTCGCTAGCCAAGCGATTAGCCTCGGCAGCATATTGCCCCGCGGTTCCTCATACAGCACCTCCATCATTTTACATGTTTTGCCAGCACCAAAAAATCTTTCAGCCTCATGTCCATCAATCCATCGTCTAACATTGTGCGAATCAACTGGCCTGATCCGCGGTGCTGAATCCATGTCTCAAGTATTCCTCAGCACAAGGAAGTTGCTTCGCCTCTGCCCCCGTGATGTTGAAAATCTCGGTTCGCTCCAGCCAGGAATTTACACAATACCCGTTATTTTTTTTGTGCAAATTGCCCGAGGTTTTACATAGTTTAGCTTTCTGTTGGGACAAAAATAAGTGTAGGGCAAAAGAAGTGTGAATTAGTGCTCCTATACATGGTGTATACATATCCTGGACCAAACATCATGGGACATAAACAAACACATATAGTAAAGATGGCAGATACAGCTAAGCTGATATGTAATATGATAACTTCCCACGAAATAATAACATCTGATGCTTTTATTTCTCCCTTCAACTTATTCGCTGTATTTGATTGTTCACCCAGCTCGTCTTCGTGCGCACTGCTTTGCACGTAATCTTGATGTGCATCTATAATATCCGAGTTTGCTGTATGTGGGAGACAAATAGTCATTTTTGAGCATACATCAGGCCGGAAAACTACTGCAGTATATCAAACACACTTCGAAGGCGTACGTAGCTGTGAATAAATGTCATTCCCATCACGGCCTCGTGCAATGAAGTAGCTATCTGCAAATTGTGCCCAATTGCAATAGCGAACAACGTACCGATGTATGTTTGTAAAATCATAATACCCTATATAAGAAAAAGCGGCTAAAA